>NW_025534146.1:0-265543 GCF_020615455.1 Coregonus clupeaformis
CCACTCCCTCCCTCTCTCTCCTCCACACCCCTCCCCCTCATTCTCATTTCAAATGTACAAAATATCACTCTTCTCAGTGACTGCAGCAAAGGGTGTCTTAACACGAAACTATTTGCTTCTACAAGTTAATATTTTACAAGATCTGGAAAGTAGCCAAGACATCTGACCTCAATGTTCAGAAATTGAAAGGGCTAAAGAATGCATGTATTACAGCAAAGAGAATCTACACGGTATAGTTGCTTTATATTTGCCTGTTTATGGTACTGAATATAGGCCCATATGGGCCTGTTAAAATCTGCCACACGGTCAAATTAATCCAAAATGAAGACAATTTTTCAATACAATATATGTAATTATCAACATGTTATCTCTGGAACATTAACAATATAAACCTTGTTGGAACCGGACCAAGAATAGCAGAACATTGATACTTCTCTACATAGTTTTGAATGATCTCACCTCCTCCACATAATAGCTTAAGAAAACACCAGGCTGACATTGTGACAGCTCTGCTTTGTTTATGAGCTGCAAGTCGTCACAGGAGGAAAGAGAGAGGGTGAACAAAGCTAGGTACAGATCATTCTGACCTGAGAGGGAGGGGGAGAGGGAGAGAAAGAAAAGAGAGAAGAGGCCTGCCTTAGTGAGAGAAAGGTAGAATTACGGGAGGTGAAAGGAGGAGAGGGGCAGGTTGGACATGTCTGTTGTGTGCAGAGGAACAGTAATGATTAGAAGTACAGGGTAGCAGCCGTACTCATCAGTGGCTCTTCGTCCTGTAGAATACCTGAACCCTGGAGGTCAACACTTCTGCCTCGAGTCCTCTCTGTCACATATACTCTCAAACAGAACGCTGACATGTCTACAGCGCGATCAGAGAGAGATAGAGTGCGATCAGAGTGCGATCAGAGAGCGAATTACAGAGAGCGATCAGGGGCCATAGATCAGCAGCCATTTCAACACACCTGTCGGCTACCTCAGAAAACACTTTCTAAGCCCTGAAAACAAGTCACATCACACAGGAAGACCTGACTAGACATCCTCTTCAAATCCCCTTAACTATAACCCTGTTTACAGGAGGGGTAAAATCCGCTACATAATTCAGTTCATTCAGGGGATGTACTGAAATACAAGGAATGAATTGAAAATATCACATTCTGTAGATAATAATTGACATTTTCAAATGAATCAAATTCAACTTCATTCCTGAATTGAAATGGAATCGAACAGACTGGTTCTACCCAGGTGTCAGATGCAAAGCTGTTTCAGTGAGCTGGATTGATAAAGGTAATAGTTACAGAGAAACCACTACCACATTCACAACTCTTGGCACGTCTCACTGTTGAACCTGAGAGGAGCAGGATTGGACAATACAAGCCTTCAGAGTGCTACTAACACCCATTGACTTTTTCCAAATTTTGTTGTGTTACAAAGGCAGGGAATCAAATGGATTTCATTGTATTTTCTGTCAACGTGAGAGAACAAATTCAAACATTTTGTAATAAAAGCTTTGATTTAGAAAAGTATTTAACCCCCTGAGTAAATACATGTTATAATAACTCGCATCGATTACAGCTGTGAGTCTCTCTGGGTAAGTCGTTAAGAGCTTTCCATACCTGGATTGTGCAACTTCTGCACATTATTCTGTTCAGAATTTTTCAAGCCTCGGCCAAATTGGTTGTTGATCATTTGTAGACAACATTTTCAGGTCTTGCCATAGACTTTCAAGCATATTTAAGTCGAAATGTAATCCCACTTATTCAATGTCTTTGGTAAGCAACTCCAGTGTAGATTTGGCTTTGTGTTTTAGGTTATTGTCCCTGCTGAAAGGTGAATTAATCTCCTAGTGTCTGGTGGAAAGCAGACTGAACCAGGTTTTTCTACAGGAATTTTGCCTTTGCTTAGGTCATTCCATTTATTATTTATCCTGAAAAACTCCCCAGTACTTAACAATAAAAAATTGATAAAATGATGCAGTATTAATTCATTATGGTTGAAAATATGGAGAGGGTATCAGTAATGTGTTGTAATGTTTGGGGCAAATCCAAAATACTTTTAGATAGGACAAATGAATTACACATTTTTGCATTATTATTTATTGTTTGTTGGAACAGGATGCAGTATGGAATATTTGTATTCTGTACAGGCTTCCTTTTTACTCTGTATTTAGGTTAGTATTGTGGAGTAAACTTGGCAATGTTGATCATCCTCAAGTTTCTCTCCTATCACAGCCATTAAACTCTGAAAAATGTTTTAAAGTGTACATTGGCCTCAAGTGAAATCCCTGAGCCAGTTTCCCTTCCTTCGGCAACTGAGTTAGGAAGGATGCCTGCATCTTTGTAGTGACTGGATGTATTGATACACCATCCAAAGTGTAATTAATAACTTCACCAACTCATAGGGATATTATAATAATAATAATAATAATATGCCATTTAGCAGACGCTTTTATCCAAAGCGATTTACAGTCATGTGTGCATAATTAGTAATGTATCTGTATTTACAGAATGTAATGTATTGTATCTACAGTATGTAATGTATCTGTATCTACAGTATGTAATGTATCTGTATCTATGTAATGTATCTGTATCTAGACCCGCCAGTATGCAATGTATCTAGTATCCACAGTATGTAATGTATCTGTATCTATGTAATGTATCCGTATCTACAGTATGTAATGTATCTGTATCTACAGTATGCAAATGTATCAGTATCTACAGTATGTAATGTATCCGTATCTACAGTATGCTTAATGTATCCGTATCTACAGTATGTAATGTATCTGTATCTACAGTATGTAAATGTATCTGTATCTACAGTATGTACCGTATCCGTATCTACAGTATGTGATGTATCTTGTATCTACAGTACATGTAATGTATCTGTATCTACAGTATGTAATGTATCTGTATCTACAGTATGTACTGTATCTGTATCTACAGCATGTAATGTATCTGTATCTATGTAATGTATCTGTATTTACAGTATGGAATGTATCTGTATCTACAGTATGGAATGTATCTGTATCCACAGTATGTAATGTATCTGTATCTATGTGAATGTATCTGTATCTACAGTGGCATGTAATGTATCTGTTTCTACAGTCATGTAATGTATCCGTATCTACAGTATGTAATGTATCTGTATCTATGTAATGTATCTGTATCTACAGTATGTAATGTATCCAGATCTACAGTATGTAATGTATCATCCATGTAATGTATCGGTATCTATGTAATGTATCTGTATCTATGTAATGTATCCGTATTCGACAGTATATAATGTATCTGTATCTACAGTATGTAATGTATCTGTATCTACAGTATATAATGTATCTGTATCTACAGTATGTAATGTATCTGTATCTATGTAATGTATCTGTATCTACAGTATGTAATGTATCTGTATCCACAGTATGTAATGTATCTGTATCTACAGTATGTAATGTATCTGTATCTACAGTATGTAATGTATCTGTATCTACAGTATGTAAGGTATCTGTATCTATTTAATGAGGGGAAAAAAGTATTTGATCCCCTGCTGATTTTGTACGTTTGCCCACTGACAAAGAAAAGATCAGTCTATAATTTTAATGGTAGGTTTATTTGATCAGTGAGGAGACAGAATAACAACAACAAAAAATATAAATTGATTTGCATTTTAATGAGGGAAATAGGTATTTGACCCCTCTGCAAAACATGACTTAGGTCCTTGGTGGCAAAACCCTTGTTGGCAATCACAGAGGTCAGACGTTTCTTGTAGTTGGCCACCAGGTTTGCACACATCTCAGGAGGGATTTTGTTCCACTCCTCTTTGCAGATCTTCTCCAAGTCATTAAGGTTTCAAGGCTGGACGTTTGGGCAACTCGAACCATCAGCTCCCTCCACAGATTTTCTATGGGATTAAGGTCACTGGAGACTGGCTAGGCCACTCCAGGACCTTAATGTGCTTCTTCTTGAGCCACTCCTTTATTGCCTTGGCCGTGTGTTTTGGGTCATTGTCATGCTGGAATACCCATCCACGACCCATTTCAATGCCCTGGCTGAGGGAAGGAGGTTCTCACCCAAGATTTGACAGTACATGGCACCGTCCATCGTCCCTTTGATGCGGTGAAGTTGTCCTGTCCCCTTAGTAGAAAAAACACCCCCAAAGCATAATGTTTCCACCTCCATCTTTGACCGGTGGGGATGGTGTTCTTGGGGTCATAGGCAGCATTCCTCCTCCTCCAAACACGGCGAGTTGAGTTTATGCCAAAGAGCTCGATTTTGGTCTCATCTGAACCACAACACTTTCACCCCGTTCTCCTCTAAATCATTCAGAGTGTTCATTGGCAAACTTCAGACGGGCCTGTATATGTGCTTTCTTGAGCAGGGGGGACCTTGCAGGCGCTGCAGGATTTTAATCCTTCACGGCGTAGAGTGTGTTACCAATTGTTTTCTTGGTGACTGTGGTCCCAGCTGCCTTGAGTTCATTGACAAGATCATCCTGTGTAGTTCTGGGCTGATTCCTCACCGTTCTCATGATCATTGCAACTCCACGAGGTGAGATCTTGCATGGAGCCCCAGGCCGAGGGGAGATTGACAGTCTTTTGTGTTTCTTCCATTTTGCGAATAATCGCGCCAACTGTTGTCACCTTCTCACCAAGCTGATTGACAATGGTCTTGTAGCCCATTCCAGCCTTGTGTAAGTCTACAATCTTGTCCCTGACATCCTTGGAGAGCTCTTTTTGGTCTTGGCCATGGTAGAGAGTTTGGAATCTGATTGATTGATTGCTTCTACGTGGATTAACAGGTGTTCTTTTATACAGGTAAAAATGAGATTAGGAGCACTCCCTTTAAGAGTGTGCTCCTAATCTCAGCTCGTTACCTGTATAAAAGACACCTGGGAACCAGAAATCTTTCTGATTTAGAGGGGGTCAAATACTTATTTCCCTCATTAAAATGCAAATCAATTTATAACATTTTTGACATGCGTTTTCTGGATTTTGTTGTTGTTATTCAGTATAGACTGATCATGTCTTTGTCAGTGGGCAAACATACAAAATCAGGAGGGGATCAAATACTTTTTTCCCTCACTGTAGAAATGTCCTGGTTTTCGAAAGAAAAGCAATTATTTTGTCCATTAAAATAACATCAAATAGATCCGAAATGCAGTGTAGACATTGTTAATGTTGTAAATGGCTATTGTAGCTGGAAACAGCTGATTTGTAATGGAATATCTACATAGGCGTACAGAGGCCCATTATCAGCAACCATCAGTCCTGTGTTCCAATGGCACGTTGTGTTTGCTAATCCAAGTTGATCATTTTAAAAGGCTAATTGATCATTAGAAAACTATTTTGCAATTATGTTAGCACTGCTGAAAAACTATTGTGCTGATTAAAAGAAGCACAAATGGCCTTCTTGAGACTAGTTGAGTATCTGGCGATCAGCAATTGTGGGTTTGATTACAGAATCAAAATGGCCAGAAACAAATAACTTTCTACTGAAACTCGTCTGTCTATTCTTGTTCTGAGAAATGAAGGTTATTCCCACATGCGAGATGTATTTAAATGTACATTTTTATTATTATTATTATGATTATTATTTTTTATTATTTTTGGGGGGTAGATCAGCTTTAATATTGCAGATAGATTGTAACTTCCATCAATGTAATTGTCTGCATCACTTCCAATCCCCCCATATGTTATTTTCTTGCAAAATATATATATATATATATATATATATATATATATATATACAATGGGGAGAACAAGTATTTTGATACACTGCCGATTTTGCAGGTTTTCCCTACTTACAAAGCATGTAGAGGTCTGTAATTTTGATCATAGGTACACTTCAACTGTGAGAGACGGAATCTAAAACAAAAATCCAGAAAATCACATTGTATGATTTTTAAGTAATTAATTTGCATTTGGTATTGATACAAGTATTTGATAGATCAGAAAAGCAGAACTTAATATTTGGTACAGAAACCTTTGTTTGCAATTACAGAGATCATACGTTTCTGTAGTCTTGACCAGGTTTGCACACACTGCAGCAGGTATTTTGGCCCATCCTCCAGTACAGACCTTCTCCAAATCCTTCAGGTTTCGAGGAGGTGTCGCTAGCAATACGGACTGCTCCCCAAAGATTTTCTATTGTTCAGGTCCGGAGACTGGCTGAGGCAACTCCAGACCTTGAGATGCTTCTTTACGGAGCCCTCCTTAGTTGCCCTGGCTGTGTGTTTGGTCGTTGATCATGCTGGAAGACCCAACGACCCATCTTCAATGCTCTTACTGAGGGAAGGAGGTTAAGTTGGACAAGATCTCGCGAGCGCTACATGGTCCCATCCATCCTCCCCTCAATATGGTGCAGTCGTCCTGTCCTTTGCAGCATCCCCAAAGAATGATGTTTCCACCTCCTCCATGCTTCACGGTTGGGATGGTTTGTTCTTGGGGTTTGTACTCATCCTTTCTTCTTCCTCCAAACACGGACGAGGAGTTTAGACCAAAAGCTCTATTTTTATCTCATCAGACCACATAACCTTCTCCCATTCCTCCTCCCTGGATCATCCAGATGGTCATTTGGCAAACTTCAGACGGGCCTGGACATCGCGCTGGCTTGAGCAGGGGGACCTATGCGATTGCGCTGCAGGATTTTAATCGATGTGCGTATTGTGTTACTAATGGTTTTCTTTGAGACTGTTAGGTCCCAGTCTCTCTTCAGGTCAGTTGACCAGATCCTGCCGTGTAGTTCTGGCTGATCCTCACCTTCCTCATGATCATTGATGCCCACGAGGTGAGATCTTGCATGGAGCCCCAGACCGGAGGGTGATTGACCGTCATCTTGGAACTTCTTCCATTTTCTGTCATAATTGCACCAACAGTTGTTGCGTCTCACTCGCTGCTTGCCTATTGTCCTGTAGCCATCCCAGCCTTGTGCAGGTCTACAATTTTATCCCTGATGTCCTTACACGCTTCTGGTCTTGGCCATTGTGGAAAGGTTGGAGTCTGTTTGATTGAGTGTGTGGACAGGTGTCTTTTTATACAGGTAACGAGTTCAGAACAGGTGCAGTTAATGTAGGTAATGAGTGGAGAACAGGAGGGCTTCTGTAAAGAAAAAACTAACAGGTCTGTGAGAGCCGGAATTCTTACTGGTTGGTAGGTGATCAAATACTTAATGTCATGCAATAGACAAATGCAAATTAATTACTTAAAAAATCATACAATGTGATTCTCTGGATTTTGTTTTAGATTCCGTCTCTCACAGTTGAAGTGTACCTATAATAAAAATTACAGACCTCTACATGCTTTGTAAGTAGGAAAACCTGCAAAATCGGCAGTGTATCAAATGCTTGTTCTCCCCACTGTATATATATACATATACAACATACAGTGGGGAAAAAAGTATTTAGTCAGCCACCAATTGTGCAAGTTCTCCCACTTAAAAAGATGAGAGTGGCCTGTAATTTTCTATCATAGGTACACGTCAACTTATGACAGACAAATTGAGAAAAAATCCAGAAAATCACATTGTAGAATTTAATGAATTATTTGCAAATTATGGTGGAAAATAAGTATTTGGTCACCTACAAACAAGCAAGATTTCTGGCTCTCACAGACCTGTAACTTCTTCTTAAAGAGAGGCTCCTCTGTCCTCCACTCGTTCCCTGTATTAATGGCACCTGTTTGAACTTGTTAACTCAGTATAAAAGACACCTGTCCGACAACCTCCAAACAGTCAGCACTCCAAAATCCACTATGGCCAAGACTAAAGAGCTGTCAAAGGACACCAGAAAACAAAATTCTAGACCTGCACCAGGCTGGGAAGACTGAATCTGCAATAGGTAAGCAGCTTGGTTTGAAGAAATCAACTGTGGGAGCAATTATTAGGAAATAGAAGACATACAAGATATGAATCTCCCTCGATCTGGGGCTCCACGCAAGATCTCACCCCGTGGGGTCAAAATGATCACAAGAACGGTGAGCAAAAATCCCAGAACCACACGGGGGACCTAGTGAATGACCTGTAGAGAGCTGGGACCAAAGTAACAAAGGCTACCATCAGTAACACACTACGCCGTCAGGGACTCAAATCCTGCAGTGCCAGACGTGGTCCTGCTTAAGCCAGTACATGTCCAGGCCCGTCTGAAGTTTGCTAGAGTGCATTTGGATGATCCAGAAGAGGATTGGGAGAATGTCATATGGTCAGATGAAACCAAAATATAACTTTTTTGGTAAAAACTCAACTCATCGTTAAGGTTTGGAGGACAAAAAGAATGGTGAGTTGCATCCAAAGAACACCATACCTACTGTGAAGCAGTGGGGGGGGAAACATCATGTTTGGCGGCTGTTTTTTCTGCAAAGGGACCAGGATGACTGATCGCGTAAAGGAAATAATGAATGGGCCATGTATCGTGGAGATTTTGAGTGAAAAACCTCCTTCCATCAGCAAGGGCATTGAAGATGAAACGATGGCTGGGTCTTTTCAGCATGACAATGATCCCAAATACACCGCCCGGGCAACGAAGGAGTGGCCGTTCAGAAGAAGCATTTCAAGGTCCTGGAGTGGCCTAGCCAGTCTCCAGATCCAACCCCATAGAAAATCTTAGGAGGGAGTTGAAAAGTCCGTGTTGCTCCAGTGACAGCCCTAAAATATCACTGCTCTAGAGGAGATCTGCATGGAGGAATGGGCCAAAATACCAGCAACAGTGTGTGAAAACCTTGTGAAGATTTTTTAGAAAACGTTTGACATGTGTCATTGCCAACAAAGGGTATATAACAAAGTATTGAGAAACTTTGTTATTGACCAAATACTTATTTTCCACCATAATTTGCAAATAAATAAATTAAAATCCTACAATGTGATTTTGGAAAATTTTTTTCTCAATCTGTCTGTCATAGTTGACATGTACCTATGATGAAAATTACAGGCCTCTCTCATCTTTTAAGTGGGAGAATATGCCACAATTGGTGGCTGACTAAATACTTTTTTTCCCCCACTGTATCTGTATCTACAGTATGTAATGTATCTGTATCTACAGTATGTAATGTATCTGTATCTACAGTATGTAATGTATCTGTATCTACAGTACGTAATGTATCTGTATCTATGTAATGTATCTGTATCTACAGTATGTAATGTATCTGTATCTACAGTATGTAATGTATCTGCGTCTACAGTATGTAATGTATCTGCGTCTACAGTATGTAATGTATCTGCGTCTACAGTATGTAATGTATCTGTGTCTACAGTATGTAATGTATCTGTGTCTACAGTATGTAATGTATCTGTATCTACAGTATGTAATGTATCTGTATCTACAGTATGTAATGTATCTGTATCTACAGTATGTAATTTATCTGTGTCCACAGTATTTAATGTATCTGTATCTATGTAATGTATCTGTATCTACATTATATTTCATCTAAATTCAGAAACATAATTCCACTTTGACATTATGGGGTTTTGTGTGTAGGGTTAGGTAGGCCAAATGACAAATAATCTCAATTTAATTCATTATAAGTTCAGTCTGTTACAAAACAAAATGTGGAAAAAGTCTGGAGGTGTGAATACTTTCTGAAGGCAGCTATAATCTTCCAGATGTTCTCTGGTACCCTGTAACCAGACCCTTATAGTTAACCTATAGTTCAATACAACAATCTGTTACCATAGTGACTCAGTGCTAGGTCACTGATCTAACAACCTGAGCATTTTAAACCTTTAGTTAGTTCCACACATGGTGCTGGAGCGTCTGAGGCCTCCAACTGGTTTCTAAACTCAGACCCACCATGGTCAGACTAATGGGCCTGATGCCGCACCCTAATCCTACCTCACCCTAACCACTTTTGTTACAGGTCAGAGATCTCAGGACCCTAACCCTAACCCACCACAACATATACATCATAGAAGAACGACAGGCCATTAGTACACTATATATACAAAAGTAGGTGTATTTGGCTATTTCAGCCACACTGACAGGTGTATAAAATCGAGCACACAGCCATGCAATCTCCATTCACAAACATTTGCAGTACAATGGCCTTACTGAAGAGCTCAGTGACTTTCAACATGCCACCTTTCCAACAAGCCAGTTCATCAAATGTCTGCCCTGCTAGAGCTGCCCGGTCAACTGTAAGTGCTGTTATTGTGAAGTGGAAACGTCTAGGAGCAACAACGGCTCAGCCGCCGAAGTGGAAGGCCACACAAGCTCACAGAACAGGACCGCCGAGTGCTGAAGCGCCTAGCGTGTAAAAAATCGTCTGTCCTCGGTTTGCAACACTCACTACCGAGTTTCCAAACTGCCTCTGGAAGCAACGTCAACGCAATAACTGTTCGTTGGGATTTTCATGAAATGGGTTTCCATGGCCGAGCAGACCGCACACAAGCCTAAGATCACCATGCGCAATGCCAAGCGTCTGCTGGAGTGGTGTAAAGCCATTGGACTCTGGAGAAGTGGAAACGCGTTCTCTGGAGGATGAATCACGCTTTCACCATATGTCAGTCCGACGGACGCCATGAGAACGCTACCTGCCCAATGCATAGTGCCAACTGTAAAGTTTGGTGGAGGAGGAATAATGGTCTGGGGCTGTTTTTCATGGTTCAGGCTAGGCTCCTTAGTTCCAGTGAAGGGAAATCTTAATGTTACAGCATGCAATGACATTCTAGATGATTCTGTGCTTCCAACTTTGTGGCAACAGTTTGGGGAAGGCCCGTTCCTGTTTCAGCATGAAGAGCACAAAGCGAGGTCCATACAGAAATGGTTTGTCGAGATCGGTGTGAAAGAACTTGACTGGCCTGCACAGAGCCCTGACCTCAACCCCATTGAACACCTTTGGGATGAATTGGAACGCCAACTGCGTGCCAGGCCTAATCGCCCAACATCAGTGCCCGACCTCACTAATGTTCTTGTGGCTGAATGGAAGCAAGTCCCCTCAGCAATGTTCCAACATCTAGTGGGAAAGCCTTCCCAGAAGAGTGGAGGCTGTTATAGCAGCAAAGGGGGGACCAACTCCATATTAATGCCCATGATTTTGGAATGAGATGTTTGATGAGCAGGTGTCCGCATACCTATGATCATTTTACATTTTAAATTTTAGTCATTTAGCAGACACTCTTATCCAGAGCGACTTACAGTTAGTGAGTGCATACATTATTATATATATTTTTTCATACATCATGTAGTCTATCTTAATCTATTTAAAGACCAATGTCATTGCCATGCGATTGTCATTACTACAATATAGTACATTATCACTACGGTATAGTATAGTATAGTACTACTACAGTATAGTACAGATAATAATAATAATAATAATAATAATATGCCATTTAGCAGACGCTTTTATCCAAAGCGACTTACAGTCATGCGCATACATTTTACGTATGGGTGGTCCTGGGGGATCGAACCCACTACCCTGGCGTTACAAGTGCCACGCTCTACCAGCTGAGCTACAGAGGACCAGTAATAGTACAGTAACACTACAGTATAGTAATATAGTATTAATAGTAGCACTCAGCGTATACACTAGATAGTATAGCAGCACTACAGTATAGTATAGTAGCACCACAGTATAGTATAGTAGCACTACAGTATAGTATAGTAGCACGGTACAGAGTCCATAGTATAGTAGCACTACAGTATAGTATAGTAGCACTACAGTATAGTATAGTAGCAGTACATATAGTATAGTAGCACTACAGTATAGTATAGTAGCACTACAGTATAGTATAGTAGACACAGATAGTATAGACAGTAGATCATGTATAGTAGCACCACGGTATAGTATAGTAGCACTACAGTATAGTATAGTAGCACTGCAGAAGTATAGTATCACCACAGCATAGTATAGTAGCACTAAGCATAGTATAGTAGCACTACAGTATAGTATAGTAGTAGACTACAGTAATAGTATAGTAGCACTACAGTATAGTATAGTATGACTACAGTATATAGAAAGTAGTAACTATAGTATAGTAAGCACTACAGTATAGACAGATAGTAGCACCACAGTATAGTATATAGTAGCACCACAGATAGCATAGTATACTACAGTATAGCATAGTTTACAGTATAGCATAGTAGCAGCAGCAGCATAGCATAGTAGGACTACAGTATAGCATAGTAGCACGCAAGCATAGTAGGCTTTCAGATAGTGCAGCATAGTAGCACTAGTATAGTGAGTACTACAGCATAGTATAGTAGCACTACAGTATAAGATAGCTATAAGTAGAGCACTCACAGTATAGTTATAGTATCACCACAGTATAGTATAGTAGCACTACAGCATAGCATAGCAGCACTCAAATAGCATATTTGAGAAGCACCAATAGTATAGTAGCACTACAGTACTAGTATAGTAGCACTACAGTATAGTATAGTAGCACTACAGCATAGCATAGCACAGTATACCAAGCATAGCATAGCAGCACCACAGTATAGCATAGTAGCACTACAGTATAGTATGATAGCAGCACCACAGTATAGCATAGTGAAGCACAGTAGTATAGTAGCACCAAGTATAGTATAGCAGCACCACAGTATAGATACAGTAGCTATACAGTAGCATAGTAGCACTACAGTATAGTATAGTAGCACTACAGTATATAGCAAGAGCACTAAGATAGTATAGTAGCACCAAGATAGCATATAGCAGTAGCACCATAGCATAGTAGCACTACAGCATAGTATAGCTTTTCAGCACATCATAGCATAGTAGTCACTACAGTATAGTATAGTAGCACTACAGTATAGTATAGTACAGTAGCACCACAGTATAGTATAGTAGCACTACAGTATAGTATAGTACACGTAGCAGTATAGTATAGTAGCACTTACAGCATAGCATAGTAGCACTACAGTATAGTATAGTATACTACTAGTATAGTATAGTAGCCACTACAGTATAGTACAGTGCAGTACCACCAGCATAGTATAGTAGCACTAAAGTATAGCATAGCAGCACCACATATAGTATAGTACAAGCACACAGATAGTATAGTACAGTAGCACCACAGTATAGCATAGCACACCAGCAGTATAGTATAGTAGCACCACAGCATAGTATAAAGTGCAGTAGCACCATAGCATAGCAGCACTCACAGTATAGTATAAGTAGCACTACAGTATAGGACATAGCAGCACTACAGTATAGTACAGTAGCACTACAGTATAGTATAGTAGCACTACAGTATAGCATAGTAGCACTACAGTATAGTATAGTAGCACTACAGTATAGTACAGTAGCACTACAGTATAGTATAGTAGCACCACAGTATAGTATAGTAGCACTACAGTATAGTATAGTAGCACACTATAGATAGTAGCACCACAGTATAGTATAGTAGCACTCTATAGTATAGTACTAACTACAGCATAGTATAGTAGCACTACAGCATAGCATAGTAGCACTACAGTATAGTATAGCAGCACCACAGTATAGTATAGCAGCACCACAGATAGATAGTAGCACTACAGTATAGTATAGCAGCACCACAGTATAGTATAGTAGCACCACAGTATAGTATAGTATCACTACAGCATAGTACAGTAGCACTACAGTATAGTATAAGTAGCACTACAGTATCAGTATAGCAGCACCACAGTATAGTATAGCAGTTAGCACTACAGTATAGTATAGTATCACTACAGTATAGTATAGTAGCACTACAGTATAGTATAGTAGCACTACAGTATAGTATAGCACAGCAGCACTACAGTTAGTATAGTAGCACTACAGCATAGTATAGTAACAGTAGCACTACAGTATGTAGCACTACAGTATAGTATAGCACAGTAGTATGTAGTATAGTACGCACTACAGTATAGTATAGTAGCACTACAGTATAGTATAGTATCACTACAGCATAGTATAGAAGCACTACAGTATAGCATAGTACAGCATCAGCATAGTATAGTAGCACTACAGCATAGTATAGTAGCACTACAGTATAGTATAGTAGCACTACAGTATAGTATAGTAGCACTACAGTATAGTATAGTAGCACCACAGTATAGTATAGTAGCACTACAGTATAGTATAGTAGCACTACAGTATAGTATAGCAGCACTACAGTATAGTATAGTAGCACTACAGCATAGTATAGTAGCACCACAGCATAGTATAGTAGCACTACAGTAGTAGTATAGTACAGTAGCACTATAGTACAGTAGCACCACAGTATAGTATAGTATCACTACAGTATAGTATAGAGCACTAAGTATAGATATAGTAGCGCACAGTATAGTATAGTAGCACTACAGTATAGTATAGTACAGTAGCACTATAGTATAGTAGCACTACAGTATAGTATAGTAGCACTACAGTATAGTATGGTACAGTAGCACTATAGTATAGTAGCACTACAGTATAGTACATAAGCAGCACTATCAGTATAGTATAGTAGCACTACACAGTATAGTGTAAATATAGTATAGTACCAGTAGCACTAAGTATAGATAGTAGTAGTATAATATAGTAGCACTACAGTATAGTATAGTAGCAATACAGTGTAGTATAGTACAGTAGCACACGTATAGTATAGTAGCACCACAGTATAGTATAGTAGCACTACAGTATAGCATAGTAGCACTACAGTATAGTATAGTAGCACTACAGTATAGTATAATATAGTAGCACCACAGTATAGTATAGTAGCACTACAGTATAGTATAGTATAGTAGCACTATAGTATAGTAGCACTACAGTATAGTAACAAAACAGTATAATTTAGTATAGTATAGTAGCACTACGGTATAGTGAAATATAGTATAGTACCATGGCACTAATGTAAAGTATAGTATAATATAGTAGCACTACAGTATAGTATAGTAGCAATACAGTATAGTATAGTACAGTAGCACTATAGTATAGTAGCACTACAGTATAGTATAGTAGCACTACAGTATAGTATAGTCGCACTACAGTATAGTATAGTATAGTAGCACTATAGTATAGTAGCACTACAGTATAGTAACAAAACAGTATAATTTAGTATAGTATAGTAGCACTCACGGTATAGTGAAATATAGATAGTACCATGGCACTAATGTAAAGTATAGTATAATATAGTAGCACTACAGTATAGTATAGTAGCAATACAGTATAGTATAGTAAGTAGCACTATAGTATAGTAGCACTACAGTATAGTATAGCACTACAGTAATAGTGATAGTAGACACAGATAGTATAGTAGCACTACGGTATAGTGAAATATAGTATAGTACCATGGCACTAATGTAAAGTATAGTATACTATAGTAGCACTACAGTATAGTATAGTAGCACTACAGTATAGTATAGTAGCACTACAGTATAGTATAGTACAGTAGCACTATAGTATAGTAGCACTACAGTATAGTATAGTAGCACTACAGTATAGTATAGTAGCACTACAGTATAGTATAGTAGCACTACATAGTATAGTAGCACTACAGTATAGCATACATGGCAGATAAAAGAAGTATAGTAGCACTACAGTAGTGACAGTATAGTATAGTAGCACTACAGTATAGTATAGTAGCACCATAGTAGCACTACAGATAGTAAGTAGCACACAGATAGTATAGTACAGAGCACATAGTATAGTAGCACTACAGTATAGTATAGTAGCACTACAGTATAGTATAGTAGCACTACAGTATAGTATAGTAGCACTACAGTATAGTATAGTAGCACCACAGTATAGTATAGCACTATTACAGTATAGATATAGTAGCACTACAGTATAGTACAGTAGCACTACAGTATAGTATAGTAGCACTACAGTATAGTATAGTAGCACTACAGTATAGTATAGTAGCACTACAGTATAGTATAGTAGCACCACAGTATAGTATAGTAGCACTACAGTATAGTATAGTACAGTAGCACTACAGTATAGTATAGTAGCACTACAGTATAGTATAGTAGCACTACAGTATAGTATAGTAGCACTACAGTATAGTATAGTAGCACTACAGTATAGTATAGTAGCACTACAGTATAGTATAGTAGCACTACAGTATAGTATAGTAGCACTACAGTATAGTATAGTAGCACTACAGTATAGTACAGTAGCACTACAGTATAGTATAGTAGCACTACAGTATAGTATAGTAGCACTACAGTATAGTATAGTAGCACTACAGTATAGTATAAGTAGCACTACAGTATAGTATAGTAGTCACTACAGTATAGTATAGTAGCACTACAGTATAGTATAGTAACTACAGTATAGTATAGTAGCACTACAGTATAGATATAGTAGCACTACAGTATAGTATAGTAGCACTACAGTATAGATAGTAGCACTACAGTATAGTATAGTAGCACTACAGTATAGTATAGTAAGCACTACAGTATAGGTACAGTAGCACTACAGTATAGTATAGTAGCACTACAGTATAGTATAGTAGCACTACAGTATAGTATAGCTAGCACTACAGTATAGTATAGTACAGTAGCACTACAGTATAGTATAGTAGCAGTAGCACTACAGTATAGTATAGTAGCACTACAGTATAGTATAGTAGCACTACAGTATAGTATAGTAGCACTACAGTATAGTATAGTAGCACCACAGTATAGTATAGTAGCACTACAGTATAGTATAGTAGCACTACAGTATAGTATAGTAGCACTACAGTATAGTATAGTAGCACTACAGTATAGTATAGCAGCACTACAGTATAGTACAGTAGCACTACAGTATAGTATAGTAGCACTACAGTATAGTATAGTACAGTAGCACTACAGTATAGTATAGTAGCACTACAGCATAGTATAGTAGCACACAGTATAGTATAGTAGCACTACAGTATAGTATAGTAGCACTACAGTATAGTATAGTACAGTCACTACAGTATAGTATAGTAGCACTACAGTATAGTATAGTAGCACTACAGTATAGTATAGTAGCACTACAGTATAGTATAGTAGCACTACAGTATAGTATAGTAGCACTACAGTATAGTATAGTAGCACTACAGTATAGTATAGTAGCACCACAGTATAGTATAGTAGCACTACAGTATAGTATAGTAGCACTACAGTATAGTATAGTACAACTACAGTATAGTATAGTAGCACTACAGTATAGTATAGTAGCACACTACAGTATAGTATAAAGTAGCACTACAGTATAGCATATAGTAGCACTACAGCATAGTATAGTAGCACTACAGTATAGTACAGTAGCACTACAGTATAGTATAGTAGCACTACAGTATAGTATAAAGTCAGCACTACAGTATAGTATAGTAGCACTACAGTATAGTATAGTAGCACTACAGTATAGTATAGTAGCACTACAGTATAGTATAGTAGCAATACAGTATAGTATAGTAGCACTACAGTATAGTATAGTAGCACTACAGTATAGTATAGTAGCACTACAGTATAGATAGTAGCACTACAGATAGCAGCACAGTATAGTATAGTAGCACTACAGAAGTACAGTAGCACTACAGTATAGTATAGCAGCACCACAGTATAGTATAGTAGCACTGACAGTATAGTATAGTAGCACTACAGTATAGTATAGTAGCACTACAGTATAGCTATAGCAGCACTACAGTATAGTATAGTAGCACTACAGTATAGTATAGCAGCACTACAGCATAGTATAGTAGCACTACAGTATAGTATAGTAGCACTACAGTATAGTATAGTAGCACTACAGTATAGTATAGTAGCACTACAGTATAGTATAGTAGTACAAGCACTACAGTATAGTATAGTAGCACTACAGTATAGTACAGTAGCACTACAGTATAGTATAGTAGCACTACAGTATAGTATAGTAGCAACTACAGTATAGTATAGTAGCACTACAGTATAGTATAGTAGCACTACAGTATAGTATAGTAGCACTACAGTATAGTATGAGTAGCACTACAGTATAGTATAGTAGCACTACAGTATAGTATAGTAGCACTACAGTATAGTATAGTAGCACTACAGTATAGTACAGTAGCACTACAGTATAGTATAGTAGCACTACAGTATAGTATAGTAGCACTACAGTATAGTATAGTAGCACTACAGTATAGTATAGTAGCACTACAGTATAGTATAGTAGCACTACAGTATAGTATAGTAGCACTACAGTATAGTATAGTAGCACTACAGTATAGTATAGTAGCACTACAGTATAGTATAGTGCAGCACCACAGTATAGTATAGTAGCACTACAGTATAGTATAGTAGCACTACAGTATAGTATAGTAGCACTACAGTATAGTATAGTAGCACTACAGTATAGTATAGTAGCACTACAGTATAGTATAGTAGCACTACAGTATAGTATAGTAGCACTACAGTATAGTATAGTAGCACTACAGTATAGTATAGTAGCACTACAGTATAGTACAGTAGCACACAGTATAGTATAGTAGCACTACAGTATAGTATAGTAGCACTACAGTATAGTACAGTAGCACTACAGTATAGTATAGTAGCACTACAGTATAGTATAGTAGCACTACAGTTATAGTAGCACTACAGTATAGTATAGTAGCACTACAGATATAGTACAGTAGCACTACAGTATAGTATAGCAGCACTACAGTACAGTACAGTAGCACTACAGTATAGTATAGTAGCACTACAGTATAGTATAGTAGCACTACAGTATAGTATAGTAGCACTACAGTATAGTATAGTAGCACTACAGTATAGTATAGTAGCACTACAGTATAGTATAGTATAGTAGCACTACAGTATAGTATAGTAGCACTACAGTATAGTATAGTAGCACTACAGTATAGTATAGTACAGTAGCACTATAGTATAGTAGCACTACAGTATAGTATAGTACAGTAGCACTATAGTATAGTAGCACTACAGTATAGTACAGTAGCACTACAGTATAGTATAGTAGCACTACAGTATAGTATAGTATATTAATATTACAGTATAGTATAGTATCACTACAGTATAGTATAGTAGCACTACAGTATAGTACAGTAGCACTACAGTATAGTATAGTAGCACTACAGTATAGTATAGTAGCACTACAGTATAGTATAGTAGCACTACAGTATAGTATAGTAGCACTACAGTATAGTATAGTAGCACTACAGTATAGTATAGTACAGTAGCACTACAGTATAGTATAGTAGCACTACAGTATAGTATAGTAGCACTACAGTATAGTATAGTAGCACTACAGTATAGTATAGTAGCACTACAGTATAGTATAGTAGCACTACAGTATAGTACAGTAGCACTACAGTATAGTACAGTAGCACTACAGTATAGTATAGTAGCACTACAGTATAGTATAGTAGCACTACAGTATAGTATAGTAGCACTACAGTATAGTATAGTAGCACTACAGTATAGTACAGTAGCACTACAGTATAGTATTGTAGCACTACAGTATAGTATAGTAGCACTACATTATAGTATAGTAGCACTACAGTATAGTATAGTAGCACTACAGTACAGTACAGTAGCACTACAGTATAGTATAGTAGCACTACAGTATAGTATAGTAGCACTACAGTATAGTATAGTAGCACTACAGTATAGTACAGTAGCACTAAAGTATAGTATAGTAGCACTACAGTATAGTATAGTACAGTAGCACTACAGTATAGTATAGTAGCACTACAGTATAGTATAGTAGCACTACAGTATAGTATAGTAGCACTACAGTATAGTATAGTAGCAATACAGTATAGTACAGTAGCACTACAGTATAGTATAGTAGCACTACAGTATAGTATAGTATCACTACAGTATAGTATAGTAGCACTACAGTATAGTATAGTAGCACTACAGTATAGTATAGTAGCACTACAGTATAGTATAGTACAGTAGCACTACAGTATAGTATAGTAGCACTACAGTATAGTATAGTAGCACTACAGTATAGTATAGTAGCACTACAGTATAGTATAGTACAGTAGCACTACAGTATAGTATAGTAGCACTACAGTATAGTATAGTAGCACTACAGTATAGTACAGTAGCACTACAGATAGTATAGTAGCACTACAGTATAGTATAGTAGCACTACAGTATAGTATAGTAGCACTACAGTATAGTATAGTAGCACTACAGTATAGTATAGTAGCACTACAGTATAGTATAGTACAGTAGCACTACAGTATAGTATAGTAGCACTACAGTATAGTATAGTAGCACTACAGTATAGTATAGTACAGTAGCACTATAGTATAGTAGCACTACAGTATAGTATAGTACAGTAGCACTATAGTATAGTAGCACTACAGTATAGTACAGTAGCACTACAGTATAGTATAGTAGCACTACAGTATAGTATAGTATATTAATATTACAGTATAGTATAGTATCACTACAGTATAGTATAGTAGCACTACAGTATAGTATAGTAGCACTACAGTATAGTATAGTATAGTAGCACTACAGTATAGTATAGTAGCACTACAGTATAGTATAGTACAGTAGCACTACAGTATAGTATAGTAGCACTACAGTATAGTATAGTATAGTAGCACTACAGTATAGTATAGTAGCACTACAGTATAGTATAGTACAGTAGCACTATAGTATAGTAGCACTACAGTATAGTATAGTAGCACTACAGTATAGTATAGTAGCACTACAGTATAGTATAGTATAGTAGCACTACAGTATAGTATAGTAGCACTACAGTATAGTATAGTAGCACTACAGTATAGTATATTACAGTAGCACTACAGTATAGTATAGTAGCACTACAGTATAGTATAGTAGCACTACAGTATAGTAGCACTACAGTATAGTATAGTAGCACTACAGTATAGTATAGTAGCACTACAGTATAGTAGCACTACAGTATAGTATAGTATCACTACAGTATAGTATAGTAGCACTACAGTATAGTATAGTATCACTACAGTATAGTATAGTAGCACTACAGTATAGTATAGTATATTAATATTACAGTATAGTATAGTATCACTACAGTATAGTATAGTAGAACTACAGTATAGTATAGTAGTACTACAGTATAGTATAGTAGCACTACAGTATAGTATAGTAGCACTACAGTATAGTATAGTATCACTACAGTATAGTATAGTAGCACTACAGTATAGTATAGTAGTACTATAGTATAGTATAGTAGCACTACAGTATAGTATAGTAGCACTACAGTATAGTATAGTATCACTACAGTATAGTATAGTAGCACTACAGTATAGTATAGTAGCACTACAGTATAGTATAGTAGAACTACAGTATAGTATAGTAGCACTACAGTATAGTATAGTAGCACTACAGTATAGTATAGTAGCACTACAGTATAGTATAGTATATTAATATTACAGTATAGTATAGTATCACTACAGTATAGTATAGTAGCACTACAGTATAGTATAGTAGCACTACAGTATAGTATAGTATATTAATATTACAGTATAGTATAGTATCACTACAGTATAGTATAGTAGCACTACAGTATAGTATAGTATAGTATAGTATAGTATAGTATTGTTTGGGCCCTAACTATAAGACTGCGTGTATAGTATAGTGTATCCATTACTATAGCCTGCGTGACTGTCTGATGGAGGTGGTAAAAACAGAGTCTTCCCAGATGGACTTGGTGTTGGGTTGGACAGCAGCATGTCTCCAGCCTGACGTCAGAGGGAGAGAGAGAGAGAAGGCCTTCTGATGAGAATGGAGGGATTTAGAGAGGAGTAGAGACTATTCACTGTGACAAGTTGGAAACACATTGAGGGGTGCTGAGCTTCTGTTACAACTCAGACCTAGGGTCTGGAAAACACCTTCTCAAACCACCCACAATATTTCACTTCAACACACTCAAACCATCCACAATCCTTCACTTTAACACATGCAAACCACCCACAATCCTTCACTTCAACACACTCAAACCACCCACAATCCTTCACTTCAACACACTCAAACCATCCACAATCCTTCACTTTAACACTGTTCTAACCACCCACAATCATTCACTTCAACACATTGAAACCACGCACGATCCTTAATTTTAACATATTAAAACCACCCACAAGCTTCACTTCAACACACTCAAACCACCCACAAGCCTTGACTTCAACACATGCAAACCACCCACAATCCTTCACAATCCTTATATTCTCCCTATAGCTCTGGTCCTGGTCTAGTTATATTCTCCCTATAGCTCTGGTCCTAGTCTAGTTATATTCTCCCTATAGCTCTGGTCCTGGTCTAGTTATATTCTCCCCGTAGCTCTGGTCCTGGTCTAGTTATATTCTCCCCATAGCTCTGGTCCTGGTCTAGTTATATTCTCCCTATAGCTCTGGTCCTGGTCTAGTTATATTCTCCCTATAGCTCTGGTCCTGGTCTAGTTATATTCTCCCTATAGCTCTGGTCCTAGTCTAGTTATATTCTCCCTATAGCTCTGGTCCTAGTCTAACTCTAACTATAGCTCTGGCATGTAGTGTGCCTCCAGATGTCAGGTAGTAATATTGAGCAGAGAGAGCAGCCAGTTTAACAGTGAGTGGCAGAGCATCTGCAACAAAGACGACTACAAAGCGGTTCCCTGACAGCGCTTCCTCTCCCGCCCGCTCCCCCAGCCTCCTCCGTGACCCCGCACCATCTTGGAAAAATATTCTGTACCGCTTGTCTCGATCAGATTGCGCTCCCGGGAGACCGGTGAAAAGAGCCTCTTGCAAATTGAGCATTGGCGGGTCAAGTGGTGGAGGGCAAGGCGCACCTGCCCGTAAATCACAGAGAGTTCTCCTTTCATGGGGAAGACTTGAAGAGCGGAGATAAATAATAAACAGTGGGACACAGGGTGAAACGGGATTAAACAGGGTGAGATGTGATTAAACAGGATGAGACGGGATTAAACAGGTTGAGACGGGATTAAACAGGTTGAGACGGGATTAAACAGGATGAGACGGGATTAAACAGGTTGAGACGGGATTAAACAGGATGAGATGGGATTAAACAGGGTGAGATGGGATTAAACAGGGTGAGATGGGATTAAACAGGTTGAGACGGGATTAAACAGGATGAGACGGGATTAAACAGGATGAGACGGGATTAAACAGGTTGAGACGGGATTAAACAGGATGAGATGGGATTAAACAGGGTGAGATGGGGGTGAGACGGGATTAAACAGGATGAGACGGGATTAAACAGGTTGAGACGGGATTAAACAGGTTGAGACTGGATTAAACAGGATGAGACGGGATTAAACAGGGTGAGACAGGATTAAACATGTTGAGACGGGATTAAACAGGGTGAGATGGGATTAAACAGGGTGAGATGGGATTAAACAGGGTGAGACGGGATTAAACAGGGGGAGACGGGATTAAACAGGGTGAGACGGGATTAAACAGGATGAGACGGGATTAAACAGGTTGAGACGGGATTAAACAGGATGAGATGGGATTAAACAGGGTGAGATGGGGTGAGACGGGATTAAACAGGATGAGACGGGATTAAACAGGTTGAGACGGGATTAAACAGGTTGAGACTGGATTAAACAGGATGAGACGGGATTAAACAGGATGAGACGGGATTAAACAGGATGAGACGGGATTAAACAGGGGGGAGACGGGATTAAACAGGGGTGAGACGGGATTAAACAGGATGAGACAAGGATTAAACAGGTTGAGACGGGATTAAACAGGATGAGATGGGATTAAACAGGGTGAGATGGGGTGAGACGGGATTAAACAGGATGAGACGGGATTAAACAGGTTGAGACGGGATTAAACAGGTTGAGACTGGATTAAACAGGATGAGACGGGATTAAACAGGATGAGACGGGATTAAACAGGATGAGACGGGATTAAACAGGGTGAGACGGGATTAAACAGGATGAGACGGGATTAAACAGGGTGAGACGGGATTAAACAGGATGAGACGGGATTAAACAGGATGAGACAGGATTAAACAGGTTGAGACGGGATTAAACAGGGTGAGATGGGATTAAACAGGGTGAGATGGGATTAAACAGGGTGAGATGGGATTAAACAGGGTGAGACGGGATTAAACAGGGTGAGATGGGATTAAACAGGGTGAGATGGGATTAAACAGGGTGAGACTGGATTAAACAGGGTGAGACGGGATTAAACAGGGTGAGATGGGATTAAACAGGATGAGACGGGATTAAACAGGATGAGACAGGATTAAACAGGGTGAGACGGGATTAAACAGGGTGAGACGGGATTAAACAGGGTGAGACGGGATTAAACAGGATGAGACTGGATTAAACAGGGTGAGATGGGATTAAACAGGGTGAGACGGGATTAAACAGGATGAGACGGGATTAAACAGGGTGAGACGGGATTAAACAGGGTGAGACGGGTTTAAACAGGATAAGACGGAATTAAACAGGGTGAGACGGGATTCAACAGGGTGAGATTGGATTAAACAGGGTGAGACGGGATTAAACAGGGTGAGACGGGATTAAACAGGATGAGACGTGATTAAACAGGACGAGACGGGATTAAACAGGACGAGACGGGATTAAACAGGATGAGACGGGATTAAAAAGGGTAAAACGGGATTAAACCAGGTGAGACGGGATTAAACAGGATCAGACGGGATTAAACAGGATTAGACGGGATTAAACAGGATGAGACGGGATTCAACAGGGTGAGACGGGATTAAACAGGGTGAGACGGGATTAAACAGGATGAGACAGGATTAAACAGGGTGAGACAGGATTAAACAGGATGAGACGGGATTAAACAGGATGAGACAGGATTAAACAGGGTGAGACGGGTTGAGACAGGGATTAACAGGATGAGAGGGACAGGGAGTAGCGGATTGGCCGTCAGGGACGTTTAGGAAACTCTTTATTGCAACGGAAAGCCGCGCGGACACCGGCGGCCAGCAGCATAGAACACACAGACACCTATTTGGGCCAAAACATGAGCTCCACAAGGAACTTCAAAATGGCCGTGAATGAACTGAAAGACAACGCAAGCAGGGCTCCACTATATATACAGTAGTATATGGACACCCCTTCAAATTAGTGGATTCAATTTCAGTCACACCTGTTGCTGACAGGTGTATAGAATTGAGCACACAGCCATGCAATCTCCATAGACAAACATTGGCAGTAGAATGGCCTTATTGAAGAGTTCAGTGACTTCCAACGTGGCACCGTCATAGGATGCCACCTTTCCAATAAGTCAGTTCGTCAAATTTCTAGCCTGCTAGAGCTGCCCCGGTCAACTGTAAGTGCTGTTATAGACCCTGTGTTTACAAATATTACACCAGGGTAGAACAACAGGGAGTTCTTATAGAACAGCCTCTATTTACATGTTGCTTATGAGTGCATTTCACACTACTTTTGGCTCGTCTGAATGTCCTGCTTAATATCATGTCTGTGTCATTATCACAAATCAATGTCACGGTTTCGGCCGAGACTGCTCCTCCTCCTGGTTCGGGCAGGCTTCGGCGTTCGCCGTCCCCGGAGTACTAGCTGCCACCGTTGAATGTTTCGTGGCGTGATTGCTTTGGTCTGTCTTGTACACCTGTGTCTGTTTGTGTTCTGATTACGTGTCCTATAAGTTCCCTGTTTTGTATTGGTTAGATTGTGTGTTGTTGTCTGCCTGTCGTTCGGAGCTGCGTGTTTGCGCTCTGTTTGTTTTGTTTAGTGTTTACGCATGTTTGCGTAATTCCCTCGCCTCTGTTTTTGTTCGAGGTCGTGTATTGTACTTTTGTACTTTGGACTAGTAAAGTCTGTTGGACGAAGCCTCTGTGTCCTGCGCCTGACTCCTCCACCACATCCACATCGGTTCTTCTGACAATCAACTGCATCATCCTTAAACACTTCAACTGCAATCTGTAAAATGGCTCTTTGGCTAGCTTTAGCTACAGCCTACAGTATGTCAATGAGCGTTAGCATTCTAGCTAACAACTACTGCATCCAAAATAGTTATTTATATAATGTAATCTTAGCGAGTGTTCAAGCAAGAATCAAAACATAGTTGTAAGAGAAGTAGAAGTAATAAAAAAGTTAATCTAGGCTGTTGAATGGGCTCAGATGGCGATGGCTTTCTTACTGCCGCCAAGAGTCGTGCGTATCTGTGTGTCGTGTACTGGAAAAGGGTCTATTGTGAAGTGGAAATGTCTAGGAGCAACAACGGCTCAGCCGCGAAGTGGTTGGCCACGCCTAGCGTGTAAAATCGTCTGTCCTCGGTTGTAACACTCACAACCGAGTTCCAAACTGCCTCTGGAAGCAACGTCAGCACAAGAACTGTTCGTTGGGAGCTTCACGAAATGGGTTTCCATGGCCGAGCAGCCGCACACAAGCCTAAGATCACCATGTGCAACGCCAAGCGTCGGCTGGAGGGGTGTAAAGCTCGCCGCCATTGGACTCTGGAGCAGTGGAAACACGTACTGTGGAGTGATGAATAACACTTCACCATCCAACGAACAAATCTGGGTTTGGCAGATGCCAGGAGAACGCTACCAGCCCAAATGCATAGTGCAAACTGTAAAGTTTGGTGGAGGAGGAATAATGGTCTGGGGCTGTTTTTCACGGTTCGGGCTAGGCCCCTTGGTTCCAGTGAAGGGAAATATTAATGCTACAGCATACAATTACATTTTAGACGATTCTGTGCTTCCAACTTTGTGGCAACAGTTTGGGGAAGGCCCTTTCCTGTTTCAGCATGACAATGCCCCCGTGCACAAAACGAGGTCCATACAGAAATGGTTTGTCGAGATCGGTGTGGAAGAACTTGACTGGCCTGCACATAGCCCTGACCTCAACCAATCAATCAATCAATCAATTTTATTTTATATAGCCCTTCTTACATCAGCTAATATCTCGAAGTGCTGTACAGAAACCCAGCCTAAAACCCCAAACAGCTAGTAATGCAGGTGTAGAAGCACGGTGGCTAGGAAAAACTCCCTAGAAAGGCAAAACCTAGGAAGAAACCTAGAGAGGAACCAGGCTATGAGGGGTGGCCAGTCCTCTTCTGGCTGTGCCGGGTGGAGATTATAACAGAACCATGCCAAGATGTTCAAAAATGTTCATAAGTGACAAGCATGGTCAAATAATAATCAGGAATAAATCTCAGTTGGCTTTTCATAGCCGATCATTAAGAGTTGAAAACAGCAGGTCTGGGACAGGTAGGGGTTCCATAACCGCAGGCAGAACAGTTGAAACTGGAATAGCAGCAAGGCCAGGCGGACTGGGGACAGCAAGGAGTCACCACGGCCGGTAGTCCCGACGTATGGTCCTAGGGCTCAGGTCTCTCAGTTGGCTTTTCATAGCCGATCATTAAGAGTTGAAAATAGCAGGTCTGGGACAGGTAGGGGGTTTCGTAGCCGCAGGCAGAACAGTTGAAACTGGAATAGCAGCAAGGCCAGGCGGACTGGGGACAGCAAGGTGTCATCATGCCCGGTAGTCCTGACGTATGGTCCTAGGGCTCAGGTTCTCAGAGAGAAAGAGAGAACGAGAGAATTAGAGAGAGCATACTTAAATTCACACAGGACACTGGATAAGACAGGAGAAGTACTCCAGGTATAACCAACTAACCCCAGCCCCCGACACATAAACTACTGCAGCATAAATACTGGAGGCTGAGACAGGAGCGGTCCGAGACACTGTGGCCCCATCCGAAGAAACCCCGGACAGGGCCAAACAGGAAGGATATAACCCCACCCACTCCGCCAAAGCACAGCCCCCGCACCACTAGAGGGATATCCCCAACCACCAACTTACAATCCTGAGACAAGGCCGAGTATAGCCCACAGAGGTCTCCACCACAGCACAAACCAAGGGGGGCGCCAACCCAGACAGGAAGATCACGTCAGTAACTCAACCCCACTCAAGTGACGCACCCCTCCCAGGGGACGGCATGAAAGAGCACCAGCAAGCCAGTGACTCAGCCCCTGCAACAGGGTTAGAGGCAGAGAACCCCAGTGGAGAGGGAACCGGCCTGGCAGAGACAGCAAGGGCTGTTCGTTGCTCCAGCCTTTCCGTTCACCTTCACACTCCTGGGCCAGACTACACTCAATCATATGACCTACTGAAGAGATAAGTCTTCAGTAAAGACTTAAAGGTTGAGACCGAGTCTGCGTCTCTCACATGGGTAGGCAGACTGTTCCATAAAAATGGAGATCTATAGGAGAAAGCCCTGCCTCCCGCTGTTTGCTTAGAAATTCTAGGGACAATTAGGAGGCCTGCGTCTTGTGACCGTAGCGTACGTATTGGTATGTGCGGCAGGACCAACTCGGAAAGATAGGTAGGAGCAAGCCCATGTAACGCTTTATAGGTTAACAGTAAAACCTTGAAATCAGCCCTTGCCTTAACAGGAAGCCAGTGTAGGGAAGCTAGCACTGGAGTAATATGATCAAATTTCTTGGTTCTAGTCAGGATTCTAGCAGCCGTATTTAGCACTAACTGAAGTTTATTTAGTGCTTTATCCGGTAGCCGGAAAATAGAGCATTGCAGTAGTCTAACCTAGAAGTAACAAATGCATGGATTAATTTTTCTGCATCATTTTTGGACAGAAAATTTCTGATTTTTGCAATGTTACGTAGATGGAAAAAAGCTGTCCTTGAAACAGTCTTGATATGTTCGTCAAAAGAGAGATCAGGGTCAAGAGTAACGCCTAGGTCCTTCACAGTTTTATTTGAGACGACTTTACAACCATCAAGATTAATTGTCAGATTTAACAGAAGATCTCTTTGTTTCTTGGGACCTAGAACAAGCATCTCTGTTTTGTCCGAGTTTAAAAGTAAAAAGTTTTCAGCCATCCACTTCCTTATGTCTGAAACACAGGCTTCTAGCGAGGGCAATTTTGGGGCTTCACCATGCTTCATTGAAATGTACAGCTGTGTGTCATCCGCATAGCAGTGAAAGTTAACATTATGTTTTCGAATAACATCCCCAAGAGGTAAAATATATAGTGAAAACAATAGTGGTCCTAAAACGGAACCTTGAGGAACACCGAAATGTACAGTTGATTTGTCGGAGGACAGACCATTCACAGAGACAAACTGATATCTTTCCGACAGGTAGGATCTAAACCAGGCCAGAACTTGTCCGTGTAGACCAATTTGGGTTTCCAGTCTCTCCAAAAGAATGTGGTGATCGATGGTGTCAAAGGCAGCACTAAGGTCTAGTAGCACGAGGAAAGATGCAGAGCCTCGGTCTGACGCCATTAAAAGGTCATTTACCACCTTCACAAGTGCAGTCTCAGTGCTATGATGGGGTCTAAAACCAGACTGAAGCATTTCGTATACATTGTTTGTCTTCAGAAAGGCAGTGAGTTGCTGCGCAACAGCTTTTCTAAAATTTTTGAGAGGAATGGAAGATTCGATATAGGCCGATAGTTTTTTATATTTTCCGGGTCAAGGTTTGGCTTTTTCAAGAGAGGCTTTATCACTGCCACTTTTAGTGAGTTTGGTACACATCCGGTGGATAGAGAGCTGTTTATTATGTTCAACATAGGAGGGCCAAGCACAGGAAGCAGCTCCTTCAGCAGTTTAGTAGGAATAGGATCCAGTATGCAGCTTGAAGGTTTAGAGGCCATGATTATTTTCATCATTGTGTCAAGAGATATAGTACTAAAACACTTAAGTGTCTCTCCCGATCCCAGGCCCTCGCAGAGCTGTGCAGATCCAGGACAGCTAAGCCCTGGAGGAATACGCAGATTCAAAGAGGAGTCCGTAATTTGCTTTCTAATGGTCATGATCTTTTCCTCAAAGAAGTTCATGAATTTATCACTGCTGAAGTGAAAGCCATCCTCTCTTGGGGAATGCTGCTTTTTAGTTAGCTTTGCAACAGTATCAAAAAGAAATTTTGGATTGTTCTTATTTTCCCTCGATTAAGTTGGAAAAGTAGGATGATCGAGCAGCAGTGAGGGCTCTTCGGTACTGCACGGTACTGTCTTTCCAAGCTAGTCGGAAGACTTCCAGTTTGGTGTGGCGCCATTTCCGTTCCAATTTCCTGGAAGCTTGCTTCAAAGCTCGGGTATTTTCTGTATACCAGGGAGCTAGTTTCTTATGACAAATGTTTTTCGTTTTTAGGGGTGCAACTGCATCTAGGGTATTGCGCAAGGTTAAATTGAGTTCCTCAGTTAAGTGGTTAACTGATTTTTGTCCTCTGACGTCCTTGGGTAGGCAGAAGGAGTCTGGAAGGGCATCAATGAATTTTTGTGTTGTCTGAGAATTTATAGCACGACTTTTGATGCTCCTTGGTTGGGGTCTGAGCAGATTATTTGTTGCGATTGCAAACGTAATAAAATGGTGGTCCGATAGTCCAGGATTTTGTGGAAAAACATTAAGATCTACAACATTTATTCCATGGGACAAAACTAGGTCCAGAGTATGACTGTGGCAGTGAGTAGGTCCAGAGACATGTTGGACAAAACCCACTGAGTCGATAATGGCTCCGAAAGACTTTTGGAGTGGGTCTGTGGACTTCTCCATGTGAATATTAAAATCACCAAAAAATTAGAATATGATCTGCTATGACTACAAGGTCTGATAGGAATTCAGGAAACTCAGAGAGAACGCTGTATATGGCCCAGGAGGCCTGTAAACAGTAGCTATAAAAAGTGATTGAGTAGGCTGCATAGATTTCATGACTAGAAGCTCAAAAGATGAAAACGCCATTTTTTTTTGTAAATTGAAATTTGCTATCGTAAATGTTAGCAACACCTCCGCCTCAACTGGGATGCACGGGGAATATGGTCACTAGTGTAACCAGGAGGTGAGGCCTCATTTAACACAGCAAATTCATCAGGCTTAAGCCATGTTTCAGTCAGGCCAATCACATCAAGATTATGATCAGTGATTAGTTCATTGACTATGACTGCCTTTGAAGTGAGGGATCTAACATTAAGTAACCCTATTTTGAGATGTGAGGTATCACGATCTCTTTCAATAATGGCAGGAATGGAGGAGGTCTTTATCCTAATAAGATTGCTAGGGTGAACACCGCCATGTTTAGTTTTGCCCAACCTAGATCGAGGCACAGACACAGTCTCAATGGGTATGGCTGAGCTGACTACACTGACTGTGCTATTGGCAGACTCCACTAAGCTGGCAGGTTGGCTAACAGCCTGCTGCCTGGCCTGCACCCTATTTCACTGTGGGGCTAGAGGAGTTAGAGCCCTATCTATGTTGGTAGATAAGAGGAGAGCACCCTCCAGCTAGGATGGAGTCCGTCACTCCTCAGCAGGTCAGGCTTGGTCCTGTTTGTGGGTGAGTCCCAGAAAGAGGGCCAATTATCCACAAATGTTATCTTTTGGGAGGGGCAGAAAACAGTTTTCAACCAGCGATTAAGTGCTGAGACTCTGCTGTAGAGCTCGTCACTTCCCTAACTGGGAGGGGGCCAGAGACAATTACTCGATGCCGACACATCTTTCTAGCTGATTTACACGCTGAAGCTATGTTGCACTTGGTGACCTCTGACTGTTTCATCCTAACATCGTTGGTGCGACGTGGATAACAATATCTCTATACTCTCTACACTCGCCAGTTTTAGCTTTAGCCAGCACCATCTTTAGATTAGCCTTAACGTCGGTAGCCCTGCCCCCTGGTAAACAGTGTATGATCGCTGGGTGATTCGTTTTAAGTCCTAATACTGCGGGTAATGGAGTCGCCAATGACTAGGGTTTTCAATTTGTCAGAGCTAATGGTGGGAGCCTTCGGAGTCTCAGACCCCGTAACGGGAGGAGTAGAGACTAGAGAAGACTCAGACTCAGACTCCGACTCGCTACATAATGGGGAAAACCGGTTGAAGGTTTCTGTCGGCTGAATGAGCGACACGGGTTGAGCATTCCAACAGTATTTCCCCTCCAGAAGCCATGAGAAAGTTGTCCCTCGGGGGACTGTGCGGGGGATTTATACTAACGTTACTGTCTGTACTTACTGGTGGCACAGACGCTGTTTCTTCCTTTCCTACACTGATATTACCCTTGCCTAACGATTGCGTCTGAAGCTGGGCTTGTAGCACAGCTATTCTCGCCGTAAGGCGAGAATTCTCCTGTATATTATGAGTACAGCGACTGCAATTAGAAGACATCATGTTAATGTTACTACTTAGCTTCGGCTGTTGAAGATGTTGATGAACCATGTCCAGATAAAGCGTCCGGAGTGAAAAAGTTGAATAAGGGAAAAAAGTTGCGATGGAAAAAAAGGAAAATAACGTAAAGTTGGCAGCTAAAACGCACAGGAAAATGACTCTTCTGTCTCGGGATAAACGTCCGGGTGAAAAAAGTTTAACGAAAAAAGATGAGTGAGGACAAAACTAAAAAGTTGGTAAATTTGTTGAACACAGAGATTGATTAAACGTTTATTAAAAGTAAAACGTGAATAGTTTGGCAGGTAGCCAAGTAGCAACAAACAGCACAGCAGTACCTCAACCCCATCGAACACCTTTGGGATGAATTGGACCGCCGACTACGAGCCAGGCCTAATCGCCCAACATCAGTGCCCGACCTCACTAATGCTCTTCTGGCTGAATGGAAGCAAGTCCCTGCAGCAATGTTCCAACATCTAGTGGAAAGCCTTCCCAGAAGAGTGGAGGCTGTTATAGCAGCAAAGGGGGGACCAACTCCATATTAATGCCCATGATTTTGGAATGCGATGTTCAACGAGAAGGTGTCCACATACTTTTGGTCATGCACTGTATCATACTGAACGGGTGACTTCGTGGCTTTGGTTTCCTTTATATGCTCCAATAGGTTATTGCCTTATAAGCGGACCTATGGTGACTGCCTTAGCAATATTATGAAGAGAAGACAAATAAACCTAATATTATTAATTCTATAAAGACTGATCCTGCATGTTTTAGTATGTTGTTCCATGATACAAGTGTTAGCCTATGTTACATGATAATAGCAGGTGGATTATCATGTTATTACAAGGCCCAATTATGATTCATGCTATTTTATTATTATTTCATTGAGATGATGATGATGATGATGATCTGTGTAGGCCTATTTGTTTGTGTTTTACATATCCACCTATGACTTGTCCTGTTGTTATTTTAAGGCTATTCTTAATGTCGCGTGTAGAATAACCGTTAAAGTAAACAAGACATATCCAAACCAACACTGTTGTTAAGTAAACAAGGCATATCCAAATGTGTCTCATGTAAAACTAAATATAACATGCCTTTTGTTTGTGCACACCTGGAGTAGCTATTCACGGACACACAGAGAGACAGACCGTGTCCTCTCCTCTCTCGATATCGGCCCTCTGATCAAAATAGACAACTAAAATAAAAAACATTTTGGAACACATTATAGAAAAATACTAAATTATTGATTGATTTCAGGACTGAAATATTAAAGAATGACATTTCCTATTATACTGTCATGGTGCAAAGCTGTTACTAAACCGTCAGCCGTTTTAGTGTACTGCTGCTGGGCTTGACAGGGATAAAACTATTACTAAACCGTCAGCCGTTTTAGTGTACTGCTGCTGGGCTTGACAGGGATAAAACTATTACTAAACCGTCAGCCGTTTTAGTGTACTGCTGCTGGGCTTGACAGGGATAAAACTATTACTAAACCGTCAGCCGTTTTAGTGTACTGCTGCTGGGCTTGACAGGGATAAAACTGTTACTAAACCGTCAGCCGCTTTTAGTGTACCGCTGCTGGGCTTGAGCAGGGATAAAACTATTACTAAACCGTCAGCCGTTTTAGTGTACTGCTGCTGGGCTTGACAGGGATAAAACTATTACTAAAACCGTCAGCCGCTTTTAGTGTACTGCTGCTGGGCTTGACAGGGATAAAACTATTACTAAACCGTCAGCCGTTTTAGTGTACTGCTGCTGGGCTTGACAGGGATAAAACTATTACTAAACCGGTCAGCCGTTTTAGTGTACTGCTGCTGGGCTTGACAGGGATAAAACTATTACTAAACTGTCAGCCGTTTTAGTGTACTGCTGCTGGGCTTGACAGGGATAAAACTATTACTAAACCGTCAGCCGGTTTTAGTGTACTGCTGCTGGGCTTGACAGGGATAAAACTATTACTAAACCGTCAGCCGCTTTTAGTGTACTGCTCCTGGGCTTGACAGGGATAAAACTATTACTAAACCGTCAGCCGTTTTAGTGTACTGCTGCTGGGCTTGACAGGGATAAAACTATTACTAAACCGTCAGCCGTTTTTAGTGTACTGCTGCTGGGCTTGACAGGGATAAAACTATTACTAAACCGTCAGCCGTTTTAGTGTACTGCTGCTGGGCTTGACAGGGATAAAACTATTACTAAACCGTCAGCCGTTTTAGTGTACTGCTGCTGGGCTTGACAGGGATAAAACTATTACTAAACCGTCAGCCGGTTTTAGTGTACTGCTGCTGGGCTTGACAGGGATAAAACTATTACTAAACCGTCAGCCGTTTTAGTGTACTGCTGCTGGGCTTGACAGGGATTAAACTATTACTAAACCGTCAGCCGTTTTAGTGTACTGCTGCTGGGCTTGACAGGGATAAAACTATTACTAAACCGTCAGCCGTTTTAGTGTACTGCTGCTGGGCTTGACAGGGATAAAACTATTACTAAACCGTCAGCCGTTTTAGTGTACTGCTGCTGGGCTTGACAGGGATAAAACTATTACTAAACCGTCAGCCGTTTTTAGTGTACTGCTGCTGGGCTTGACAGGGATAAAACTGTTACTAAACCGTCCAGCCGTTTTAGTGTACTGCTGCTGGGCTTGACAGGGATAAAACTGTTACTAAACCGTCAGCCGTTTTAGTGTACTGCTGCTGGGCTTGACAGGGATAAAACTATTACTAAACCGTCAGCCGTTTTAGTGTACTGCTGCTGGGCTTGACAGGGATTAAAACGTTCTGAAGGATACACACCTGCCGCTTCAATCACGGCCTACAAGTCTTCATCATCATCATCATCGACAGAAACCCGAATAGTGGAAAATAAATAGTTATATCTTAGAAACACTAAATACATGAATAGTATATTAGCATATAGTAGTATATTTCAATACAGGGGGATTGTTATTGTCTTGGACAATTCTCAAATTGAAAAACAACCTGTTTAAGTCAATAGTTTTAATTTAGGACTATCAGCACTCTAATTCAAAGAGTAGTCTACATTAATCTAGCCAGGATGGCTGTCTGTCGTTGAACTGTTAATCTAGCCAGGATGGCTGTCTGTCATTGAACTGTTAATCTAGCCAGGATGGCTGTCTGTTGTTGAACTGTTAATCTAGCCAGGATGGCTGTCTGTCGTTGAACTGTTAATCTAGCCAGGATGGCTGTCTGTCGTTGAACTGTTAATCTAGCCAGGATGTCTGTCTGTCGTTGAACTGTTAATCTAGCCAGGATGGCTGTCTGTCGTTGAACTGTTAATCTAGCCAGGATGGCTGTCTGTCGTTGAACTGTTAATCTAGCCAGGATGGCTGTCTGTCGTTGAACTGTTAATCTAGCCAGGATGGCTGTCTGTCGTTGAACTGTTAATCTAGCCAGGATGGCTGTCTGTTGTTGAACTGTTAATCTAGCCAGGATGTCTGTCTGTCATTGAACTATGAATAAGAATAGATTCAACATTAATTACAACAATATTCAAAAGTGTAGCATCTAAATATAAAAAGTAATTGGCATGCCTGGGACACGGCGAGCTAATAGATAGCTTGACCTCTCTAAACAGCCCTAGGGACATGTAGGGCTATAGATCTGTCCTCTTTGGTCTTCCATCGCTTGCCCCATTCATTTTAATAGGGTCAATGGACTTTGAATAGTGTCATGCCATGCCCCCAGCCCTTCACCAGGTTTCAAGGTGAATGGTAACCACAACCACTAATCTTTTTACTGTCAAACGACTGTGGGTGAGTTCTTCCTGGTTGGCCTTGGACCCGACATCTAAAGCGGTGGTTTTAACATATTCACAAGCCTGTTTATTTGATTGAATTTACATTCAGGAACCTGGTACACATCCTGGTCTATTAGATCAATAAGAAGAAAGGATGGGGTTAAATATGAGAAAAATTTGTTTAAATCAGAGAAAGAATGGGTTAGGGTTAAATATAAAAAGATGGGTTTAAATCAGAGAAAGAATGGGTTAGGGTTAAATATGAGAAAGAATGGGTTAAATATGAGAAACGATGGGTTAGAGTTAAATATGAGAAAGGATCAGGTTAGGGTTAAATATGAGATACGATGGGTTAGAGTTAAATATGAGAAAGGATCAGGTTAGGGTTAGGGTTGTGAGTCATGAAATCGTGTCAGCCAGTTATTGTCATGCAAAAGTCTGCCGGTCTCACGGTAGTTGACCCGTTAATTAACATAAACATGATTAGCATCTCCAGGCATCCAGGCATATAAGCTGCATACAAGCCGCTGAATCAAATCAAATCAATTGTTATTTGTCACATGCGCCAAATACAACAGGTGTAGACCTTACAGTGAAATGCTTACTAACAAGCCCTTAACCAACAATGCAGAAAATAATTGCTAAAAAAAATAGTAACACACTAAAATAACAATAACGAAGCTATATATACAGGGCGTACCGGTACCGAGTCAATGTGAGGGGGTCCAGGTTAGTCGAGGCAATTGAGGTAATTTGTAAATGTCGGTAGTGTTAAAGTGACTATGCATAGACAAGAAACAGAGAGAGCAGCAGTGTAAAACAAAGGGGGTGGGGGCAATGGAAAGGGGGGCAATGTAAAGGGGGTGGGGTGGGGGGCAATGGAAAGGGGGCAATGGAAAGGGGGGTGGGGTGGGGGCAATGGAAAAGGGGTGCAATGTAAACAGTCTGGGTGGCCATTTGATTATGGCTTGGGGGTAGAAGCTGTTAAGAAGCTTTTTGAACCTATACTTGGCGCTCCGGGACCGCATGCCGTGCGGAAGCAGAGAGAACAGTCTATGACTAGGGTGGCTGGAGTCTTTGACAATTTTTAGGGCCTTCCTCTGACACCGCCTGGTATAGAGGTCCCGGATGGCAGGAAGGTTGGCCCCAGTGATGTACTGGGCCGTACGCACTACCCTCTGTAGTGCCTTGCGGTTGGAGGCCGAGCAGTTGCCATACCAGGCGGTGATGCAACCAGACAGGATGCTCTCGATGGTGAAGCTGTAGAACTTTTTGAGGATCTGGGGACCCATGCCAAATCTTTTCAGTCTCCTGAGGGGGAATAGGTGTTGTCATGCCCTCTTCACGACTGTCTTGGTGTGTTTGGACCTGTCACGACTTCCTCCGAAGCTGCCTCCTCTCCTTGTTGGGGCTTCGGCGCTCGGATGGTAAAGGAGGATTATCCACTCGCCGATTAATTCTTACCAAGCACCCGGATATGTGCCCCCTGTATCGGCGTCTCCTCTTGATGTGAATGACGGGATTTGGGCCTGGTCTGGGAGGAGCCTAAATCTTTCGCCTCCCATTCGTTAAAGAAAAAATCTTTGTCCAGTCCGATGTGAGTAATCGCTGTTCTGATGTCCAGAAGCTCTTTTCGGTCATAAGAAACGGTGGCAGAAACATTATATATAAAAAATAAATAATAATAATAATAATAACAATAATATGCCATTTAGCAGACGCTTTTATCCAAAGCGACTTACAGTCATGCGTGCATACATTTTTTTGTGTATGGGTGGTCCCGGGGATCGAACCCACTACCTTGGCGTTACAAGCGCCGTACTCTACCAGCTGAGCTACAGAGGACCAAAAAAGTTACAAACAACGCAAAAAAACACACAGAGTAGCACAATTGGTTAGGAACCTGTAAAACGGCAGCCATCCCCTCTGGCGCCATTCTCCAAGAACCTGATGCACGCCTTTGGAACATCTACATTAAAAAAAGTTGAATAAATCAATTTAATATACACCATCACAATAAATCCATTATCTATTTTAGTCAGGTCCAAAGAAACATTATGATATGAAGAAAATGTATTTCAGAAGAACAGAATATGAGTTGGCCGACTGTATGTTATCTGGCTGTGCTCCATGCCATAGGCTGTAGGCTTGTTCATTTAGCAGACAAGATATGCTCATAAGTCCCGTGCCATTATTTTATATTATATGATTTTATAGTAAGAAGAATGTAATTGAACTTAGCTGAATAAAATAGAAAGGATATTTTTCCCATTCCGGAGCGAGGTTGCATATAAAGTGTCTCTGTTGAGCGTAAAAGTGATCATTTGAAACAGGTCCTATAAACTAGATTCAGAGTTATTTGGCAACTTTAGTTGTGAACGATACAAACCTTAGAATGTCTTAGAAATCAAAGCCTATATGGGCTGCATGATGTGAATATAGGCTATTGATTATTTGAGGAAGTCGCTAAAAAACTTGTGCTCTGTTCCTTGCCTCTCATCAAGTGATCATATTTTCACCCCATCACACTATTCTCAATTTAATCTTGTCTTTATTTAAAATTAGTTTTGATTTAGAATGGCCCATTATCAAATGGGGCAGGAACAGCGGCGGGGGAAAAAAAACGTCATTTGTACTCAAATAGCAAATGGAAGCAGCGCACTTTCCGCCGGTCCATTTTTCAGTAATGCCAAGTAGGCCACTTCAGTTTTATAGCAGAGCTGTGCTTATATGAGTATATATAAGTATTAGTAGTAGTATATATAATACGAGCAGCTGAGAAATAAATATAAGAAGACTTATTTCACTCCATGCATCAACCACTGTCTGAGGAGCAGCCTCTCGCTGCCCGACAGGGGATATTCCACCCAAACTCTGTATGCCATGGGCTCTCCATCCCTGTTCCGGCAGCTACCCAGTGCTTAATTTGGGAAACCAAGTGAAATCTATTCAGGAACATCAATAGTAACATGTTTTTCGCAATGAAACATATTTCACTAAACTGCGGACAGCCCAAGAAAGGAATAAAGGAGAGAGGAGGAGATGGAAACGCACAGTGGTGAGATATTTTGTAGCTAAATGTAATATTCCACACAATTATTTATGAAAATAAAAAAAATGCCCTATTACTAGTATATTCAAAATCAAATACAAATAAATTATAATTGTAGGCTACCTGTAAGCTGCCCTGCACAATCAATGAAACCAACAGCGTCACCTAGGGCATTACGTTCTCTCCCAGACTCATGGACAGACATTTTGGAGCATAGCATAAGGTAACCTGTCCATCCAGATTGCATAATAATACAGTCCACACCCAAAGGCAATTACTAGAATTTAGGCTCGACCAATTATTAACCAAAGACATCTTACATCCGTTTAAAAAATAAATAATATTCTGCCATGTGTAATATGTGGTAGGCTATGTATTGTGTAATATGTGGTAGGCTATGTATTGTGTAATATGTGGTAGGCTATGTATTGTATAATATGTGGTAGGCTATGTATTGTGTAATATGTGGTAGGCTATGTATTGTATAATATGTGGTAGGCTATGTATTGTATAATATGTGGTAGGCTATGTATTGTATAATATGTGGTAGGCTATGTATTGTGTAATATGTGGTAGGCTATGTATTGTGTAATATGTGGTAGGCTATGTATTGTATAATATGTGGTAGGCTATGTATTGTATAATATGTGTAGGCTATGTATTGTGTAATATGTGGTAGGCTATGTATTGTGTAATATGTGGTAGGCTATGTATTGTGTAATATGTGGTAGGCTATGTATTGTATAATATGTGGTAGGCTATGTATTGTATAATATGTGGTAGGCTATGTATTGTGTAATATGTGGTAGGCTATGTATTGTATAATATGTGGTAGGCTATGTATTGCTTATAATATGTGGTAGGCTATGTATTGTGTAATATGTAGTGTAGGCTATGTATTGTGTAATATGTGGTAGGCTATGTATTGTATAATATGTGGTAGGCTATGTATTGTATAATATGTGGTAGGCTATGTATTGTGTAATATGTGGTAGGCTATGTATTGTGTAATATGTGGTAGGCTATGTATTGTATAATATGTAGTAGGCTATGTATTGTATAATATGTGGTAGGCTATGTATTGTGTAATATGTGGTAGGCTATGTATTGTGTAATATGTGGTAGGCTATGTATTGTATAATATGTGGTAGGCTATGTATTGTGTAATATGTGGTAGGCTATGTATTGTGTAATATGTGGTAGGCTATGTATTGTGTAATATGTGGTAGGCTATGTATTGTGTAATATGTAGTAGTCATGTATTGTGTAATATGTGGTAGGCTATGTATTGTGTAATATGTGTAGTTGTGTTATGCTATTGTGTAATATGTGGTAGGCTATGTATTGTATAATATGTAGTAGGCTATGTATTGTGTAATATGTGGTAGGCTATGTATTGTATAATATGGTAGGCTATGTATTGTGTAATATGTGGTAGGCTATGTATTGTGTAATATGTGGTAGGCTATGTATTGTATAATATGTGGTAGGCTATGTATTGTGTAATATGTGGTAGGCTATGTACTGTATAATATGTGGTAGGCTATGTATTGTGTAATATGTGGTAGGCTATGTACTGTATAATATGTGGTAGGCTATGTACTGTATAATATGTGGTAGGCTATGTATTGTATAATATGTGGTAGGCTATGTATTGTGTAATATGTGGTAGGCTATGTATTGTGTAATATGTGGTAGGCTATGTATTGTGTAATATGTGGTGACTATGTATTGTATAATATGTGGTAGGCTATGTATTGTATAATATGTGGTAGGCTATGTACTGTGTAATATGTGGTAGGCTATGTATTGTGTAATATGTGGTAGGCTATGTATTGTATAATATGTAGTAGGCTATGTATTGTATAATATGTGGTAGGCTATGTATTGTGTAATATGTGGTAGGCTATGTACTGTGTAATATGTGGTAGGCTATGTATTGTGTAATATGTGGTAGGCTATGTATTGTATAATATGTGGTAGGCTATGTATTGTATAATATGTGGTAGGCTATGTATTGTATAATATGTGGTAGGCTATGTATTGTGTAATATGTGGTAGGCTATGTATTGTATAATATGTGGTAGGCTATGTATTGTGTAATATGTGGTAGGCTATGTATTGTATAATATGTGGTAGGCTATGTATTGTATAATATGTGGTAGGCTATGTATTGTGTAATATGTGGTAGGCTATGTATTGTATAATATGTGGTAGGCTATGTATTGTATAATATGTGGTAGGCTCTGTATTGTATAATGGCACAATCATTATTTTAAGTCAGGTTTTCTTTTCGGGCAAGTATATTTTGGGATGTGAGCACTCAGTCTGTTTGACCTGACGAAGATCAGTTTTGGATCTAAATGTAGTCAATAAAGCGGTGAATTGGCAGCATAGAGAGTGTGTGAATTGGGAGCATAGACAGTGTGTGAATTGGGGGCATAGAGAGTGTGTGAATTGGGGGCATAGAGAGTGTGTGAATTGGGGGCATAGACAGGTGTGAATTGGGGGCATAGACAGTGTGTGAATTGAGGGGCACAGACAGTGTGTGAATTAGGGGGCATAGACAGTGTGTGAATTGGGGGCATAGAGAGTGTGAATTGGGAGCATAGACAGTGTGTGAATTGGGGAGCATAGACAGTGTGTGAATTGGGAGCATAGACAGTTGTGTGAATTGGGAGCATAGACAGTGTGTTGGGAGCATAGACAGTGTGTGGTGAATTGGGGGCATAGACAGTGTGTGAATTGACAGAATTGACAGTGTGTGAATTGGGGGCATAGACAGTGTGTGAATTGGAGGCATAGACAGTGTGTGAATTGGGGGCATAGACAGTGTGAATTGGGAGCATAGACAGTGTGAATTGGGGCATAGACAGTGTGTGAATTAGGGCATAGACAGTGTTGAATTGGGAGCATAGACATGTGTGAATTGGGAGCATAGACAGTGTGTGAATTGGGGACATAGACAGTGTGTTGGGAGCATAGACAGTGTGTGAATTGGGGGCATAGACAGTGTGTGAATTGGCAGAATTGACAGTGTGTGAATTGGGGGCATAGACAGTGTGTGAATTGGCAGAATTGACAGTGTGTGAATTGGGGGCATAGACAGTGTGTGAATTGGGAGCATAGACAGTGTGTGAATTGGGAACATAGACAGTGTGTGAATTGGCAGAATTGACAGTGTGTGAATTGGGGGCATAGACAGTGTGTGAATTGGGGGCATAGACAGTGTGAACTACAGAATTGACAGTGTGTGAATTAGGGGCATAGACAGTGTGTGAATTGACAGAATTGACAGTGTGTGAATTGAGGCATAGACAGGTGTGAATTGGCAGAATTGACATGTGTGTGAATTGGGGGCATAGACAGTGTGTGAAATGGGAGCATAGACAGTGTGTGAATTGGGGGCATAGACAGTGTGTGAATTGGGAGCATAGACAGTGTGTGAATTTGGAGCATAGACAGTGTGTGAATTGGGAGCATAGACAGTGTGTGAATTGGGAGCATAGACAGTGTGTGAATTGGGGGCATAGATAGTGTGTGAATTGGGAGCATAGACAGTGTGTGAAATGGGAGCATAGACAGGTGTAGACCTTACCATAGACAGTGTGTGAATTAGGGGCATAGACAGTGTGTGAATTGGGAGCATAGACAGTGTGTGAATTGGGGGCATAGACAGTGTGTGAATTGGGGGCATAGACAGTGTGTGAATTGGGGGCATAGACAGTGTGAATTGAGGGCATAGACAGTGTGTGAATTGGGATCATAGACAGTGTGTGAATTGGGGGCATAGACAGTGTGTGAATTGGGGGCATAGATAGTGTGTGAATTAGGGCATAGATAGTGTGTGAATTGGGGGCATAGACAGTGTGTGAATTGGGGGCATAGATAGTGTGTGAATTGGGGGCATAGACAGTGTGTGAAATGGGGCATAGACAGTGTGTGAATTGGGGGCATAGACAGTGTGTGAATTAGGGGTTATAGACAGTGTGTGAATTGGGGGCATAGACAGTGTGAATTGGGACCATAGACAGGTGTGAATTGGGGGCATAGACAGTGTGTGAATTGGCAGCATAGACAGTGTGTGAATTGGGAGCATAGACAGTGTGTGAATTGGGACCATAGACAGTGTGTGAATTGGGAGCATAGACAGTGTGTGAATTGGGGGCATAGAGAGTGTGTGAATTGGGGGCATAGAGAGTGTGTGAATTCGGGCATAGACAGTGTGTGAATTGAGGCATAGACAGTGTGTGAATTGGGGGCATAGACAGTGTGTGAATTGGGGGCATAGACAGTGTGTGAATTGGGGGCATAGAGAGTGTGTGAATTGGGAGCATAGACAGTGTGTGAATTGGGACCATAGACAGTGTGTGAATTGGGGGCATAGACAGTGTGTGAATTAGGCAGCATAGACAGTGTGTGAATTGGGAGCATAGACAGTGTGAATTGGGGGCATAGACAGTGTGTGAATTGGGGGCATAGACAGTGTGTGAATTGGGGGGGCATAGAGATGTGTGAATTGGGAGCATAGACAGTGTGTGAATTGGGACCATAGACAGTGTGTGAATTGGGGGCATAGACAGTGTGTGAATTGGTAGCATAGACATGTGTGAATTGGGAGCATAGACAGTGTGTGAATTGGGAGCATAGACAGTGTGTGAATTGGGGGCATAGAGAGTGTGTGAATTGGGGGCATAGAGAGTGTGTGAATTCGGGGCATAGACAGTGTGTGAATTGGGGGCATAGACAGTGTGTGAATTGGGGGCATAGACAGTGTGTGAATTGGGGGCATAGACAGTGTGTGAATTGGGGGCATAGAGAGTGTGTGAATTGGGAGCATAGACAGTGTGTGAATTGGGAGCATAGACAGTGTGTGAATTGGGAGCATAGACAGTGTGTGAATTGGGAGCATAGACAGTGTGTTGGGAGCATAGACAGTGTGTGAATTGGGGGCATAGACAGTGTGTGAATTGGCAGAATTGACAGTGTGTGAATTGGGGGCATAGACAGTGTGTGAATTGGAGGCATAGACAGTGTGTGAATTGGGGGCATAGACAGTGTGTGAATTGGGGGCATAGACAGTGTGTGAATTGGGGGCATAGACAGTGTGTGAATTGGGGGCATAGACAGTGTGTGAATTGGGGGCATAGACAGTGTGTGAATTGGGGGCATAGACAGTGTGTGAATTGGCAGCATAGACAGTGTGTGAATTGGGAGCATAGACAGTGTGTGAATTGGGACCATAGACAGTGTGTGAATTGGGAGCATAGACAGTGTGTGAATTGGGACCATAGACAGTGTGTGAATTGGGGGCATAGACAGTGTGTTGGGAGCATAGACAGTGTGTGAATTGGGGGCATAGACAGTGTGTGAATTGGGGGCATAGACAGTGTGTGAATTGGGTGCATAGAGAGTGTGTGAATTGGGAGCATAGACAGTGTGTGAATTGGGGGGGGCAAAGCATAGACATGTGTGAATTGAGGGGCATAGAGTGTGTGAATTGGGAGCATAGACAGTGTGTGAATTAGGGCATAGACAGTGTGTGAATTGGGAGCATAGACAGTGTGTGAATTGGGGGCATAGACAGTGTGTTGGGAGCATAGACAGTGTCTGAATTGGGAGCATGACAGTGTGTGAATTGGGACCATAGACAGTGCAGGTGTGAATTGGGGGGCATAGAGAGTGTGTGAATTGGAAGGCATAGACAGGTGTGAATTGGGAGCATAGACAGTGTGTGAATTGGGAGCATAGACAGTGTGTGAATTGGGAGCATAGACAGTGTGTGAATTGGGACCATAGACAGGTGTGAATTGGGGGCATAGACAGTGTGTGAACTGGGGGCATAGAGTGGTGAATTGGGGGCATAGACAGTGGTGAATTGGGGGCATAGACAGTGTGAATTGGGGGCATAGACAGTGTGTGAATTGGGGGCATAGACAGTGTGTGAATTGGGGGCATAGAGAGTGTGAATTGGGAGCATAGACAGCTTGTGAATTGGGGACATAGACAGTGTGTGAATTGGGGGAATAGACAGTGTGAATTGTGGGAGCATAGACAGTGTGTTGGGAGCATAGACAGTGTGTGAATTGGGGGAATAGACAGTGTGAATTGGGGGCATAGACAGTGTGTGAATTGGGGGGCATAGACAGTGTGTGAATTGGCAGTAGGAGTGTGTGAATTTGGGGGCACAGACAGTGTGTGAATTGGGAGCATAGACAGTGTGTGAATTGGGAAGGGCATAGACAGTGTGTGAATTGGGAGCATAGACAGTGTGTGAATTGGGAGCATAGACAGTGTGTGAATTGGGAGCATAGACAGTGTGTGAATTTGGGGCATAGACAGTGTGTGAATTGGGAGCATAGACAGTGTGTGAATTGGGGGCATAGACAGTGTGTGAATTGGGAGCATAGACAGTGTGTGAATTGGGAGCATAGACAGTGTGTGAATTGGGAGCATAGACAGTGTGTGAATTGGGGGCATAGACAGTGTGTGAATTGGGAGCATAGACAGTGTGTGAATTGGGGGCATAGACACAACAGGTGTAGACCTTACCATAGACTGTGTGTGAATTGGGGGCATAGACAGTGTGTGAATTGGGGGCATAGAGAGTGTGTGAATTGGGGGCATAGACAGTGTGTGAATTGGGAGCATAGACAGTGTGTGAATTGGGAGCATAGACAGTGTGTGAATTGGGAGCATAGACAGTGTGTTGGGAGCATAGACAGTGTGTGAATTAGGGAGCATAGACACAACAGGTGGACCTTACCATAGACGTGTGTGTGAATTGGGGGCATAGACAGTGTGTGAATTGGGGGCATAGAGAGTGTGTGAATTGGGGGCATAGACAGTGTGTGAATTGGGAGCATAGACAGTGTGTGAATTGGGAGCATAGACAGTGTGTGAATTGGGGGCATAGACAGTGTGTGAATTTGGGGCATAGACAGTGTGTGTATTGGGGGCATAGACAGTGTGTGAATTAGGAGCATAGACAGTGTGTGAATTGGGGGCATAGACAGTGTGTGAATTTGGAGCATAGACAGTGTGTGAATTGGGAGCATAGACAGTGTGTGAATTGGGGGCATAGACAGTGTGTGAATTGGGAGCATAGACAGTGTGTGAATTTGGGGCATAGACAGTGTGTGAATTGGGAGCATAGACAGTGTGTGAATTTGGGGCATAGACAGTGTGTGAATTGGGGGCATAGACAGTGTGTTGGGAGCATAGACAGTGTGTGAATTGGGGGCATAGACAGTGTGTGAATTGGCAGCATAGACAGGTGTGTGAATTGGGGGCATAGACAGGTGTAGACCTTACCATAGACAGTGTGCGAGCCTTCCTGTTCTTTACACGTATTCTTTATTAGCCCAGGATGTGTGTATGGCCACACTTTTCTACCATAGCTGTGGTATATGGTCTGAAATACCACAGTTTTCAGCCAATCCACATCCAGGAGCCAAACTAACCTGTTTATAATATCTAATATAAATATTCTGAAGCTTGATGATTAGTTGATTATTTGAATCAGCTGTGTAGTGCAGTGGAGGCTCCTCGGAGGAGGAAAGGGAGAACCATCCTCGGTCAATTTCATAAAAATAAAAATAGTGAAACATTTAAAAAGTTATCGTTTTTAGATTAAAAAAACACTGTTTTGCTATGAAGGTCTACAGTAGCCTCAACAGCACTATGTAGGGTAGCACCATGGTGTAGCCGGAGGACAGCTATCTTCCGTCCTCCTCTTGGTACACTGACTTCAATACAAAGCCTAGGAGTCTCTTGATTCTCACCCCCTTCCATAGACTTACACAGTAATTATGACAACTTTCGGAGGACATCCTCCAACCTATAAGAGCATGAACTGTCATGTTATCCTCCCAATCAAAGGATCAGAGAATGAATCTAGTACTGAAAGCATATAAGCTGCAGCTAGCTAGCACTGCAGTGCATAAAATGTGGTGAGTAGTTAAACTATTGTCTTTCTCACTCTGAGTTAACAGTTTCAACAAATACATTTCTTCAAAAAATGAAGGAGAAGCAAGAGAGTGAGAGAGAGCGCTAGCTATATTTTGCACATTTTTTTCACTTTCACTTTCTTAGCCAGCGGCAGCTAACTAGTTTAGCCTACTCAAACACCCGGCTCAAACAGAGAGGGATGTTAGCTAGCTAGCTACGGCTATCCAACACTGGAACTCATCCAAGTCAAGGTAAGCTTTTGGTTTTCTACATTTTTTCTGGCCACTCTTCTGTAAAGCCCAGCTCTGTGGAGTGTATGGCTTAAAGTGGTCCTATGGACAGATACTCCAATCTCCGCTGTGGAGCTTTGCAGCTCCTTCAGGGTTATCTTTGGTCTCTTTGTTGCCTCTCTGATTAATGCCCTCCTTGCCTGGTCTGAGAGTTTTGGTGGGCAGCCCTCTCTTGGCAGGTTTGTTGTGGTGCCATATTCTTTCCATTTTTTTATAATTATTTTATATTATTTAATAATGGATTTAATGGTGCTCCGTGGGATGTTCAAAGTTTCTGATATTTTTTATAACCAAACCCTGATCTGTACTTCTCCACAACTTTGTCCCTGACCTGTTTGGAAAGCTCTTTGGTCTTCATGGTACCGCTTGCTTGGTGCTGCCCCTTGCTTAGTGGTGTTGCAGACTCTGGGGCCTTTCAGAACAGGTGTATATACTGTATATACTGAGATCATGTTCATTCCGCTGATTCTGTTGAAAAACTTTTCTTAAAACGGAAGCAAATGGAAACGAAACAGGGATAACATACCTGAATTTATCCAATAGAAACTCTCTCTTACAACTGTTGGTCTAATGATTACTTCCTAGACCAGCTAGATGCATGCAAGAGTGTGTGAGGCGGTATTAAATGTTCACTGTCTGTCACCTTGATTACTAAAATTTTTCCCTCGACCTGTGCCCCTACGTTGTAAACTTTCATTCATAGGCTAAGTTGTAGCAACCTCATTATGGGTAAAGGGAAAATTTGAGTACAATGTGTAGTAGCCTAAACCATTGAGCTGGGTGAATGGAATATGAATGACAGTAACAGAAATAAGGCTCATCAAAGAAATGATCGTCCTTCCTCATCTTAAACGGTTGTGATCCCCACTGCCCTAAGGCAGAAACAGCCTGAAGAAAAAGGCAAAAACTAATTGGGAAAAGCAAACATTCTTTCCCATTGACCCACAGTGTAAAAGAGCCAACTTAAGTCGTAGATGTTTTTGTTATACAGAAATAACAAAACATGCTGAAAAGCTGCTGTGTTGTCCAATGTACATGTAACCAGGTCAAAAGTCTCGACATATGGTTCACAATGCTCCCACGTAGGGAAATAAAGCCTGGTTCCCAATGCTCCCACGTAGGGAAATAAAGCCTGGTTCCCAATGCTCCCACGTAGGGAAATAAAGCCTGGTTCCCAATGCTCCCACGTAGGGAAATAAAGCCTGGTTCCCAATGCTCCCACGTAGGGAAATAAAGCCTGGTTCCCAATGCTCCCACGTAGGGAAATAAAGCCTGGTTCCCAATGCTCCCACGTAGGGAAATAAAGCCTGGTTCCCAATGCTCCCACGTAGGGAAATAAAGCCTGCAAGAAGATTCCTGTGGCTTCAGGCTATTCGGCGCGGGGAAATTGTGGGGACCCGGTTTCCAAGTAGGCTACACGTAGCTATGCGTGTGGGAAAACATTTCATCACAGGTAAGACAATTTAACTTGTTTAGTACAGTCTGTTTATAACTCCACTCACTACTTGTAGCTGTATAATCGGTTTGTTTGTGTTGTTGGTCTTGGCTATCTTAATGTTCCAGTCAGTAGCACTCACTCACGTGGTTGCTAGCACCGTCATGAAAAGGGCATGAGGGTTAACCCTAACCTAACCCTAAAGGGGCATGAGGGTTAACCTAACCTAACCCTAAAGGGGCATGAGGGTTAACCTAACCTAACCCTAAAGGGGCATGAGGGTTAACCCTAACCCTATCCTAAAGGGGCATGAGGGTTAACCCTAACCTAACCCTAAAGGGGCATGAGGGTTAACCCTAACCTAACCCTAAAGGGGGCATGAGGGTTAACCCTAACCTAACCTAAAGGGGCATGAGGGTTAACCCTAACCTAACCCTAAAGGGGCATGAGGTTTAACCCTAACCTAACCTAAAGGGGCATGAGGGTTAACCCTAACCTAACCCTAAAGGGGCATGAGGGTTAACCCTAACCTAACCCTAAAGGGGCATGAGGGTTAACCCTAACCCTATCCTAAAGGGGCATGAGGGTTAACCCTATCCTAACCCTAAAGGGGCATGAGGGTTAACCCTAACCTAACCCTAAAGGGGCATGAGGGTTAACCCTAACCTAACCCTAAAGGGGCATGAGGGTTAACCCTAACCTAACCCTAAAGGGGCATGAGGGTTAACCCTAACCTAACCCTAAAGGGGCATGAGGGTTAACCCTAACCTAACCCTAAAGGGGCATGAGGGTTAACCCTAACCTAACCCTAAAGGGGCATGAGGGGTTAACCTAACCTAACCCTAAAGGGGCATGAGGGTTAACCCTAACCTAACCCTAAAGGGGCATGAGGTTTAAACCTAACCTAACCCTAAAGGGGCATGAGGGTTAACCCTAACCCAACCCTAAAGGGGCATGAGGGTTAACCCTAACCCTATCCTAAAGGGGCATGAGGGTTAACCCTAACCTAACCCTAAAGGGGCATGAGGGTTAACCCTAACCTAACCCTAAAGGGGCATGAGGGTTAACCCTAACCTAACCCTAAAGGGGCATGAGGTTTAACCCTAACCTAACCCTAAAGGGGGCATGAGGGTTAACCCTAACCTAACCCTAAAGGGGCATGAGGGTTAACCCTAACCTAACCCTAAAGGGGCATGAGGTTTAACCCTAACCTAACCCTAAGGGGCATGAGGGTTAACCTAACCTAACCCTAAAGAGGCATGAGGGGTTAACCCTAACCTAACCCTAAAGAGGCATGAGGGTTAACCTAACCTAATCCTAACGGGCATTAGGGTTAACCCTAACCTAACCCTAAAGGGGCATGAGGGTTAACCCTAACCTAACCCCTAAAGGGGCATGAGGTTTAACCCTAACCTAACCCTAAAGAGGCATGAGGGTTAACCCTAACCTAACCCTAAAGGGGCATGAGGGTTAACCTAACCTAACCCTAAAGGGGCATGAGGGTTAACCCTAACCTAACCCTAAAGGGGCATGAGGGTTAACCCTAACCTAACCCTAAAGGGGCATGAGGTTTAACCTAACCTAACCCTAAAGGGGCATGAGGGTTAACCCTAACCCAACCTAAAGAGGCATGAGGGTTAACCTAACCTAACCCTAAAGGGGCATGAGGTTTAACCCTAACCTAACCCTAAAGGGGCATGAGGGTTAACCCTAACCTAACCTAAAGGGGCATGAGGGTTAACCCTAACCTAACCCTAAAGAGGCATGAGGGTTAACCCTAACCTAACCCTAAAGGGGCATGAGGGTTAACCTAACCTAACCCTAAAGGGGCATGAGGGTTAACCTAACCTAACCCTAAAGGGGCATGAGGGTTAACCCTAACCTAACCTAAAGGGGCATGAGGGTTAACCTAACCTAACCCTAAAGGGGCATGAGGGTTAACCTAACCTAACCCTAAGGGGCATGAGGGTTAACCCTAACCTAACCCTAAAGGGGCATGAGGGTTAACCCTAACCTAACCCCAAAGGGGCATGAGGGTTAACCTAACCTAACCCTAAAGGGGCATGAGGGTTAACCTAACCTAACCCTAAAGGGGCATGGGTTTAACCCTAACCTAACCCTAAAGGGGCATGAGGGTTAACCCTAACCCTAACCCTAAAGGGGCATGAGGGTTAACCCTAACCTAACCCTAAAGGGGCATGAGGGTTAACCCTAACCAACCCTAAAGGGGGCATGAGGGTTAACCCTAACCTAACCCTAAAGAGGCATGAGGGTTAACCCTAACCTAACCCTAAAGGGGCATGAGGTTTAACCCTAACCAAACCCCTAAAGGGGCATGAGGTTTAACCTAACCTAACCCTAAAGGGGCATGAGGTTTAACCTAACCTAACCCTAAAGGGGCATGAGGGTTAACCCTAACCCTAACCCTAAAGGGGCATGAGGGTTAACCTAACCTAACCCTAAAGGGGCATGAGGGTTAACCCTAACCCTATCCTAAAGGGGCATGAGCCCTAGAATATTCCGTAGTAGTGAGAACGCTCGGGAGCAGGCGATGTTGAAAAGTAATCTTTAGACATGTTGTAGTTTCCTTAAATGTAGTTTTGTAATTGACTTAAACAAGCAGATAACAAGAAAATTGCGTTCGAGAAATGTCATATTTTTGCTGTGTGCCAATGGATTCCTTTATCCCTATCCCAGGTATTCCTTAAAGAGGTGGGGTTTCAAATGTCTCCGGGAAGGTGATGAGTGACTCCGCTGTCCTGGCGTCGTGAGGGAGCTTGTTCCACCATTGGGGGTGCCAGAGCAGCGAACAGTTTTGACTGGGCTGAGCGGGAACTATGCTTCCGCAGAGGGAAGGGAGCCAGCAGGCCAGAGGTGGATGAACGCAATGCCCTCGTTTGGGTGTAGGGACTGATCAGAGCCTGAAGGTACGGAGGTGCCGTTCCCCTCACAGCTCCATAGGCAAGCACCATGGTCTTGTAACAGATGGCAACTTTACCCTGCCCTCATGTACATATCTACCTCAAATACCGTATTATTATCTATCCTGATGCCTTGTCACTTTACCCTGCCTTCATGTACATATCTACCTCAAATACCTTATTATTATCTATCCTGATGCCTAGTCACTTTACCCTGCCTTCATGTACATATCTACCTCAAATACCTTATTATTATCTATCCTGATGCCTAGTCCCTTTACCCTGCCTTCATGGACATATCTACCTCAAATACCTTATTATTATCTATCCTGATGCCTAGTCACTTTACCCTGCCTTCATATACATATCTACCTCAAATACCTTATTATTATCTATCCTGATGCCTAGTCACTTCACCCTGCCTTCATGGACATATCTACCTCAAATACCTTATTATTATCTATCCTGATGCCTAGTCACTTTACCCTGCCTTCTTGTACATATCTACCTCAAATACCTTTTATTATCTATCCTGATGCCTAGTCACTTTACCCTGCCTTCATGTACATATCTACCTCAAATACCTTATTATTATCTATCCTGATGCCTAGTCACTTTACCCTGCCTTCATGTACATATCTACCTCAAATACCTTATTATTATCTATCCTGATGCCTAGTCCCTTTACCCTGCCTTCATGGACATATCTACCTCAAATACCTTATTATTATCTATCCTGATGCCTAGTCACTTTACCCTGCCTTCATGTACATATCTACCTCAAATACCTTATTATTATCTATCCTGATGCCTAGTCACTTTACCCTGCCTTCATGTACATATCTACCTCAAATACCTTATTATTATCTATCCTGACGCCTAGTCTCTTTACCCCTGCCTTCATGTACATATCTACCTCAAATACCTTATTATTATCTATCCTGGTGCCTAGTCACTTTACCCTGCCTTCATATACATATCTACCTCAAATACCTTATTATCTATCCTGATGCCTAGTCACTTCACCCTGCCTTCATGGACATATCTACCTCAAATACCTTATTATTATCTATCCTGATGCCTAGTCACTTTACCCTGCCTTCTTGTACATACAGTGGGGAGAACAAGTATTTGATACACTGCCGATTTTGCAGGTTTTCCTACTTACAAAGCATGTAGAGGTCTGTAATTTTTATCATAGGTACACTTCAACTGTGAGAGACGAAATCTAAAACACAAATCCAGAAAATCACATTGTATGATTTTTAAGTAATTAATTTGCATATTATTGCATGACATAAGTATTTGATACATCAGAAAAGCAGAACTTAATATTTGGTACAGAAACCTTTGTTTGCAATTACAGAGTCATACGTTTCCTGTAGGTCTTGACCAGGTTTGCACACACTGCAGCAGGGATTTTGGCCCACTCCTCCATACAGACCTTCTCCAGATCCTTCAGGTTTCGGGGCTGTCGCTGGGCAATACGGACTTTCAGCTCCCTCCAAAGATTTTCTATTGGGTTCAGGTCTGGAGACTGGCTAGGCCACTCCAGGACCTTGAGATGCTTCTTACGGAGCCACAACTTAGTTGCCCTGGCTGTGTGTTTCGGGTCATTGTCATGCTGGAAGACCCAGCCACGACCCATCTTCAATGCTCTTACTGAGGGAAGGAGGTTGTTGGCCAAGATCTCGCAATACACGGCCCCATCCATCCTCCCCTCAATACGGTGCAGTCGTCCTGTCCCCTTTGCAGAAAATCATCCCCAAAGAATGATGTTTCCACCTGCATGCTTCACGGTTGGGATGGTGTTCTTGGGGTTGTACTCATCCTTCTTCTTCCTCCAAACACGGCGAGTGGAGTTTAGACCAAAAGCTCTATTTTTGTCTCATCAGACCACATGACCTTCTCCCATTCCTCCTCTGGATCATCCAGATGGTCATTGGCAAACTTCAGACGGGCCCTGGACATGCGCTGGCTTGAGCAGGGGGACCTTATGTGCGCTGCAGGATTTTAATCCATGACGGCGTAGTGTGTTACTAATGGTTTTCTTTGAGACTGTGGTCCCAGCTCTCTTCCAGGTCATTGACCAGGTCCTGCCGTGTAGTTCTGGGCTGATCCCTCACCTTCCTCATGATCATTGATGCCCCACGAGGTGAGATCTTGCATGGAGCCCCAGACCGAGGGTGATTGACTCGTCATCTTGAACTTCTTCCATTTTCTAATAATTGCGCCAACAGTTGTTGCCTTCTCACCAAGCTGCTTGCCTATTGTCCTGTAGCCCATCCCAGCCTTGTGCAGGTCTACAATTTTATTCCTGATGTCCTTACACAGCTCTCTGGTCTTGGCCATTGTGGAGAGGTTGGAGTCTGTTTGATTGAGTGTGTGGACAGGTGTCTTTTATACAGGTAACGAGTTCAAACAGGTGCAGTTAATACAGGTAATGAGTGGAGAACAGGAGGGCTTCTTAAAGAAAAACTAACAGGTCTGTGAGAGCCGGAATTCTTACTGGTTGGTAGGTGATGAAATACTTATGTCATGCACTAAAATGCAAATTAATTTCTTAAAAATCATACAATGTGATTTTCTGGATTTGTGTTTTAGATTTCGTCTCTCACAGTTGAAGTGTACCTATGATAAAAATTACAGACCTCTACATGCTTTGTAAGTAGGAAAACCTGCAAAATCGGCAGTGTATCAAATACTTGTTCTCCCCACTGTATCTACCTCAAATACCTTATTATTATCTATCCTGATGCCTAGTCACTTTACCCTGCCTTCATGTACATATCTACCTCAAATACCTTATTATTATCTATCCTGATGCCTAGTCACTTTACCCTGCCTTCATGTACATATCTACCTCAAATACCTTATTATTATCTTTCCTGATGCCTAGTCACTTTACCCTGCCTTCATGTACATATCTACCTCAAATACCTTATTATTATCTATCCTGATGCCTAGTCACTTTACCCTGCTTTCATGTACATATCTACCTCAAATACCTTATTATTATCTATCCTGATGCCTAGTCACTTTACCCTGCCTTCATGTACATATCTACCTCAAATACCTTATTATTATCTATCCTGATGCCTAGTCACTTTACCCTGCCTTCATGGACATATCTACCTCAAATACCTTATTATTATCTATCCTGATGCCTAGTCACTTTACCCTGCCTTCATGGACATATCTACCTCAAATACCTTATTATTATCTATCCTGATGCCTAGTCACTTTACCCTGCCTTCATGTACATATCTACCTCAAATACCTTATTATTATCTATCCTGATGCCTAGTCACTTTACCCTGCCTTCATGTACATATCTACCTCAAATACCTTATTATTATCTATCCTGATGCCTAGTCACTTTACCCTGCCTTCATGGACATATCTACCTCAAATACCTACTACCTCTGCACATTGATCTGGTACTGGTACTTCCTGTATATAGCTCCACATTGATCTGGTACTTCCTGTATATAGCTCCACATTGATCTGGTACTGGTACTTCCTGTATATAGCTTAATTCTTGTGTATTTTAGTCCTCTTGTGTTACTATTTTTATTAGAATTGTTTATAATATAATAATATGCCATTTAGCAGACGCTTTTATCCAAAGCGACTTACAGTCATGCGTGCATACATTTTAGTGTATGGGTGGTCCCGGGGATCGAACCCACTACCTTGGCGTTACAAGCGCCGTGCTCTACCAGCTGAGCTACAGAGTTTAACTCTGCATCGATGGGAAGGACTCGTAAGCAAGCATTTCACGGTAAAGTTTATACCCGTTGTATTCGGCACATGTGACAAACAACATTTGATTTGATTTGAAAATTGTTTGTGTATGCTTTTCATGTTTAACCAAATAAAGGACCTGTGAAGACAGCTGTGTGTTAGTATGACATCATCAACAAAGGTTCTGATATCAGGGAATGCAAATGTGAGCGACCCTGTTGATGGGATATTTGCATGTCCTGCCTTTTAGCTTTTCATTAGGCTGAAGGAGATTTAAATGGTGGTTTCAATACATCACTCTAAACATGACATGTTGGTTTAGAGCTTACAGCTCTTTGGGTGCTCTCTGCTGGCTGTCTAGCATGACAGGTAGGCAGAGAGGTAGGCAGACAGGTGTAGGCAGGCAGACAGGTAGGCAGACAGGTGTAGGCAGGCAGACAGGTAGGCAGTTAGGTAGGCAGGCAGTCAGGTAGGCAGGCAGACAGGTAGGCAGACAGGTAGGCAGACAGGTAGGCAGGCGGCAGGCAAGATTAGGGTTAGCATGGCAGGCAGACAGACAGGTAGGCAGACAGGCAAGGTTAGGGTTAGCATGGCAGGGCAGGTAGACAGACAGGTAGGCAGGCAAGGTTAGGGTTAGCATGGCAGGCAGGCAGACAGACAGGTAGGCAGGCAGGCAAGGTTAGGGTTAGCATGGCAGGCAGGCAGACAGACAGGTAGGCAGGCAGGCAAGGTTAGGGTTAGCATGGCAGGCAGCAGGTGGACAGGTAGGCAGGCAGGTAAGGTTAGGGTTAGCATGGCAGGCAGCAGGTGGACATTGAACAGGCTGTTAATGGTGGCTACTTGTTGTAATTGGGGAGATTCCCTCATAGCCTGTTGTAGCCTTGTATGCAATGCTTCCAATACTGTGGATGGAGTTAAACGTTATCCATGGCTGCCCTCTAGTGGTGTAATATGGTAGAGCTACCGGTATACTGTAATTTCACCTAGACTTCCAACTCTTTTGCTAATCTACAGTCAGTCACTGGTTTTATCTTATTACAGACAAGAAAAACTACCGGCTATAGACATTCTCTTTTTTCAATTCACAAAAAACTCAACACTTGATAATCAGACACTAGGTCTATTACTAAAGTTGTTCTGGAATGACCATTGGCCACATAATTGCATTAATTTCCTCATTAATCAAATACTTGAACCTTGGGCTATGTAGGCTTTACGGAAAGGTCATCCATTTCCATTTCTGAGAGGTTCGATTTTCTCCAAGTAACCCTTATTATAAATAATGTCCAGTCCCTTACAACTAGAAACAACAGCAGAAGAATGTAAAGACTGAAATATAATTATCAGGGGCTTTCGTAATAAGTATACCAATACATTTATAGTGTAAATGTGTCACACTCCCGCTCCCCCTCTCTGGCGCTCAACGTCGCGGTCTACTAACCACCGGACCTGGCAACCCATCATTACACACACCTGGCAACCCTCATTACACACAGCTGCGCCCCATCATGAGGCACACCTGGGCTCCATTACTTCCCTGATTACTCTCCCTGTGAATGTGTTCATCCTGATGTTTTTACCAAACAAATGGTTCAGTATTGGTTGTTTCCTTGTCAGACGTTTCTCTTGTTTTGCATCGTTCTACGTTAATTATTATTAAACTCACTAACTGCACCTGCTTCAACGTCACAGAATACTGCCTCACCAAATGGAAACAGCAGTTAATCAGTTAACCATCTCCCAGATGGTCAGCGAACAGGAACACCTTGTTCGCCAACACCACGACCACAACTGGGAAAGGCTATGGATGAGGTCCTCTGCGTTCTTCAACGTCTCGACATTCCCCGATGGGCATCACCTCAAACAAGCGGAGGATTCTCTACCACAAGTTGACCCAGCGAGCCAGCAGTCCGCCCAGTCCGCCCAGGTCAGCGATGCCCGTTTGTCCCTCCCGGACAAATATGACGGGTCTCCATCCAAATGCCGTTGCTTCCTACTCCAGTGCTCCCTCTATTTCCCTCATCAGATGGGCGCCCCTACCACCGAGAGGTCCAAGGTTGCCACAGTTATTTCCCTGATGACCGGACGGGCGTTGGAGTGGGCTACGGCCGTCTGGGAGAGAGGAGAGGAGGAGCATGGTTCCTATGGGGGGTTCATGGCTCTGTTCAGGGGGGTCTTGGACCATCTGGGTTCCTATGGGGGGTTCATGGCTCTGTTCAGGGGGTCTTGGACCATCTGGGTTCCTATGGGGGGTTCATGGCTCTGTTCAGGGGTCTTGGACCATCTGGGTTCTATGGGGTGTTCATGGCTCTGTTCAGAGGGGTCTTGGACCATTTGGGTTCCTGTGGGGGTTCATGGCTCTGTTCAGGGGTCTTGGACCATCTGGGTTCCTATGGGGGTTCATGGCTCTGTTCAGGGGGGTCTTGGACCATCTGGGTTCCTATGGGGGTTCCATGGCTCTGTTCAGGGGGTCTTGGATCATCCACCCAGAGGGCAGAGAGGAGGTGAGCGCCTGCTCCAACTACGGCAGGATGGCCAGACCACCTTTCGGACAGAAGTACCGCTCACCTTTCAGACAGTGTACATGCTCACCTTTCAGACAGTAGTACACGCTCACCTTTCGGACAGAAGTACACGCTCACCTTTCAGACAGAAGTACACGCTCACCTTTCAGACAGTAGTACACACTCACCTTTCAGACAGTAGTACACGCTCACCTTTCAGACAGAAGTACACGCTCACCTTTCGGACAGAAGTACACACTCACCTTTCAGACAGTAGTACACGCTCACCTTTCAGACAGTAGTACACGCTCACCTTTCAGACAGTAGTACACGCTCACCTTTCGGACAGAAGTACACGCTCACCTTTCAGACAGTAGTACAGCTCACCCTTTCAGACAGTAGCACACGCTCACCTTTCAGACAGTGGTACACGCTCACCTTTCAGACAGTAGTACACGCGTCACCTTTCAGACAGTAGTACCGCTCACCTTTCAGACAGTAGTACAGCTCACCTTTCAGACAGTAGTACACGCTCACCTTTCGGACAGAAGTACACGCTCACCTTTCAGACAGTAGTACATCGCTCACCTTTCAGACAGTAGTACCACGCTCACCTTTCAGACAGTGGTACACGCTCACCTTTCAGACAGTAGTACACGCTCACCTTTCAGACAGTAGTACACGCTCACCTTTCAGACAGTAGTACACGCTCACCTTTCAGACAGTAGTACACGCTCACCTTTCAGACAGTAGTACACGCTCACCTTTCAGACAGAAGTACACGCTCACCTTTCAGACAGTAGTACACGCTCACCTTTCAGACAGTAGTACACGCTCACCTTTCGGACAGAAGTACACGCTCACCTTTCAGACAGTAGTACACGCTCACCTTTCAGACAGTAGTACACGCTCACCTTTCAGACATGTAGTACCCTCGCCACCTTTCAGACAGTAGTACACGCTCACCTTTCAGACAGTAGCTACACGCTCACTTTCAGACAGTAGTACACGCTCACCTTTCAGACAGTAGTACACGCGCTCACCTTTCAGACAGTAGTACACGCTCACCTTTCAGACAGAAGTACACGCTCACCTTTCGGACAGTGGCAGCATCCAGTGGATGGAATGAGCCGGCGCTCTGCACCCTATTCAGAAGAGGATTGCGCAAAGAGGTCCAGACGGAGTTGGCATGCCGAGACGACAATCTAACCTTGGACACACTTGCCTTCGCGATGGCCAGCTGTCTGGATAACCTTCTTTGGGAGCGTCGGCACCCCCATCGCCTCTCTCCCTCCTTCGTTGACCGTTCTGAGTCAGAGCCTGAACCCATGGAGGTAGGGGCCACATTCCTCCCCGCGGCAGAGCGACGCCGTCAGAGACAGTTGGGGCTCTGTTCCTATTGTGGCCAGGAGGGACACCAGCTTCAACGGTGTCCGGTGCGTCCCAACCCGGGGTCTAGGAGAGCAGAGGGACGGCCCCGTGATCATCCGTCTCCTGGGTTAGGCATGAGTAATCCATCATCATCACTTTCCTCCAATCCCTTTTTAATATAGATAGCATTTACATTACATTTACATTTTCATCATTTAGTAGACACTCTTATCCCAGAGCGACTTACAAATTGGTGCATTCACCTTATGATGTCAGAGCACCTTACCGATCACTGCACCTGTACACAGCCCATCTGAAATTAGCCCACCCAACTACCTCATCCCTATATTATTATTTATTTTGCTCTTTTGCACCCCAGTATCTCTATTTGCACATAATCTCTTGCACATCTAGCATTCCAGTGTTAATACTATTGTAATTATTTTGCACTATAGCCTATTTATTGCCTTACCTCCATAACTTGCTACATTTGCACACACTGTATATATATTTTCTGTTGTATTTTTGACTTTATGTTTTTTTACCCCATGTAACTCTGTTGTTTTTATCGCACTGCTTTGCTTTATCTTGGGCCAGGTCGCAGTTGTAAATGAGAACCTGTACTCAACTAGCTTACCTGGTTAACTAAAGGTGAAATAAAAAATAAATAAAAAAATGATAGCCAGTGGGACAACCACTTTACAATATATATTTTTTTCACTAGCTGGCTGTCCCTCATCTATTGTTTCTACAGCTCTAGTGGATTCCGATGCTGCGTGGAATTTTATTGACCAGGCCCTTGCCTCCTCTCTGCAGAGATCACATCATACCCGCTCTCCTCTCCATTTCCGGTCCAAGCGTTGGATATTTTTATTAATTTTTTATTTAACCTTTATTTAACCAGGTAAGAAGCCAGTTGAGAACAAGTTCTCATTTACAACTGCGACCTGGCCAAGATAAAGCAAAGCAGTGCGATAAAAACAACAACACAGAGTTACATATGGGGTAAACAAAAACGTACAGTCAATAACACAGTAGATAATCTATATACAGTGTGTGCAAATGTAGCAAGTTATGGAGGTAAGGCAAAAAATAGGCTATAGTGCAAAATAATTACAATTAGTATTAACACTGGAATGATATATGTGCAAGAGATGATGTGCAAATAGAGATACTGGGGTGCAAAATAGCAAAATAAATAACAATATAGGGATGAGGTAGTTCGGTGGGCTAATTTCAGATGGGCTGTGTACAGGTGCAGTGATCGGTAAGGTGCTCTGACAACTGATGCTTAAAGTTAGTGAGGGAGATAAGTGTCTCCAGCTTCAGAGATTTTTGCAATTTGTTCCAGTCATTGGAGCAGAGAACTGGAAGGAATGGCGGCCAAAGAAGGTGTTGGCTTTGGGGATGACCAGTGAGATATACCTGCTGGAGTGCATACTACGGGTGGGTGTTGCTATGGTGACCAATGAGCTAAGATAAGGCGGGGATTTGCCTAGCAGTGATTTATAGATGGCCTGGAGCCAGTGGGTTTGGCGACGAATATGTAGTGAGGGACCCAGCCAACAAGAGCGTACAGGTCACAGTGGTGGGTAGTATATGGGGCTTTGGAGACAAACGGATGGCACTGTGATAGACTACATCCAATTTGCTGAGTAGAGTGTTGGAGGCTATTTTGTAAATGACATCGCCGAAGTCAAGGATCGGTAGGATAGTCAGTTTTACGAGGGCATGTTTGGCAGCATGAGTGAAGGAGGCTTTTGTTGCGAAATAGAAACCGATTCTAGATTTAACTTTGGATTGGAGATTCTTAATGTGAGTCTGGAAGGAGAGTTTACAGTCTAACCAGACACCTAGGTATTTGTAGTTGTCCACATACTCTAGGTCAGACCCGTCAGAGTAGTGATTCTAGTCGGGTGGGCGGGTGCAAGCAGCGTTCGGTTGAAGAGCATGCATTTAGTTTTACTAGTGTTTAAGAGCAGTTGGAGGCTACTGAAGGAGTGTTGTATGGCATTGAAGCTCGTTTGAAGGTTTGTTAACACAGTGTCCAATGAAGGGCCAGATGTATACAAAATGGTGTCGTCTGCGTAGGGTGGATCTGAGAGTCACCAGCAGCAAGAGCGACATCATTGATATACACAGAGAAAGAGTCGGCCCAAGAATGAACCCTGTGGCACCCCCCTAAGACTGCCATAGTTCAGACAACAGGCCCTCCGATTTGGCACATTGAACTCTATCTGAGAAGTAGTTGGTGAACCAGGCGAGGCAGTCATTTGAGAAACCAAGGCTATTTAGTCTGCCAATAAGAATGCGGTGGTTGACAGAGTCGAAAGCCTTGGCCAGGTCGATGAAGACGGCTGCACAGTACTGTCTATTATCGATCGCGGTTATAATATCGTTTAGGACCTTGAGCGTGGCTGAAGTGCACCCATGACCAGCTCGGAAACCGGATTGCATAGCGGAGAAGGTACAGTGGGATTCGAAATGGTCGGTGATCTGTTTGTTAACTTGGCTTTCAAAAACGTTTGAAAGGCAGGGCAGGATGGATATGGGTCTGTAACAGTTTGGATCTAGTGTGTCACCCCCCTTTGAAGAGGGGGATGACCGCGGCAGCTTTCCAATCTCTGGGGTTCTCAGGCGTTACGAAGAGAGGTTTGAACAGGCTAGTAATAGGGGGTTGCGACAATTTCGGCAGCTAGTTTTAGAAAGAAAGGGTCCAGATTGTCTAGCCCAGATGATTTGTAGGGGTCCAGATTTTGCAGCTCTTTCAGAACATCAGCTGTCTGGATTTGTGTGAAGGAGAAGCGGGGGGCATGGGCAAGTTGCAGCGGAGGTGAAGAGCTGGTGGCCGGGGTAGTGGTAGCCAGGTGGAAAGCATGGCCAGCCGTAGCAAAATGTTTGTTGAAATTCTCGATTATTGTAGATTTATCTGGTGATAGTGTTTCCTAGCCTCAGTGCAGTGGGCAGCTGGGAGGAAGTGCTCTTATTCTCCATGGACTTTACAGTGTCCCAAAACTTTTTGGAGTGTAAAAATTCTAATTAAAGAGATAATAATAACCCCAGCCTGATAGTCTCAGAGTTTATTCGGGTTGTGCTGGGCTTATGGTTTGCGTAACATTACAACCTGTGTTTGAGACCAACGCATGGCCGTGGCAGTGTGAGAAGCGCGCCTGTATCTCTCACAGAACTAGAATGAGATTCACTTTCTATGATCTCTCCCTCTGTCTGCTCTGATAGATACAGTGGCTTGCGAAAGTATTCACGGCCATTGGCATTTTTCCTATTTTGTTGCCTTACAACCTGAAATAAAAATGGATATTTTTGGGGGTTTGTATCATTTGATTTACACAACATTTGAAGATTCAAAATATTTTTTATTGTGAAACAAACAAGAAATAAGACAGAAAAACAGAAAACTTGAGCGTGCATAACTATTCACCCACCCCAAAGTCAATACTTCGTAGAGCCACGTTTTGCAGCAATTACAGATGCAAGTCTCTTGGGGTATGTCTCTATAAGCTTGGCACATCTAGCCACTGGAATTTTGCCCATTCTTCAAGGCAAAACTGCTCCAGCTCCTTCAAGTTGGATGGGTTCCGCTGGTGTACAGCAATCTTTAAGTCATACCACAAATTCTCAATTGGATTGAGGTCTGGGCTTTGACTAGGTCATTCCTAGACATTTAAATGTTTCCCCCTTAAACCACTAGAGTGTTGCTTTAGCAGTATGCTTAGGGTCATTGTCCTGCTGGAAGGTGAACCTCCGTCCCAGTCTCAAATCTCTGGAAGACTGAAACAGGTTTCCCTCAGAATTTTCCTGTATTTAGCGCCATCCATCATTCCTTCAATTCTGACCAGTTTCCCAGTCCCTGCCGATGAAAAACATCCCCACAGCATGATGCTGCCACCACCATGCTTCACTGTGGGATGGTGTTCTCGGGGTGATGGAGGTGTTGGGTTTGCGCCAGCCATAGCGTGTTTTTTTCCTTGATGGCCAAAAGCTCTATTTTAGTCTCATCTGACCAGAGTACCTTCTTCCATATGTTTGAGGAGTCTCCCACATGCCTTTTCGCGAACACCAAGCGTGTTTGCTTATTTTTTTTCTTTTTAGCAATGGCTTTTTTCTGTCAACTCTTCCTTAAAGCCCAGCTCTGTGGAGTGTGCGGCTTAAAGTGGTCCTATGGACAGATACTCCAATCTCTGCTGTGGAGCTTTGCAGCTCCTTCAGGTTTATCTTTGGTCTCTTTGTTGCCTCCTGATTAATGCCCTCCTTGCCTGGTCCGTGAGTTTTGGTGGGCGGCCCTCTGTTGGCAGGTTTGTTGTGCTGCCATATTCTTTCAATTTTTTAATAATGGATTTAATGGTGCTCCGTGGGATGTTCAAAGTGTCTGATTTTTTTTATAACCCAACCCCGATCTGTACTTCTCCCCAACTTTGTCCTTGACCTGTTTGGAGAGCTCCTTGGTCTTCATGGTGGCGCTTGTTGGTGTGCCCCTTGCTTAGTGGTGTTGTAGGCTCTGGGGCCTTTCAGAACAGGTGTATATATACACTGAGATCATGTGACACTTAGATTGCACACAGGTGGACTTTATTTAACTAATTATGTGACTTCTAAAGGTAATTTGTTGCACCAGATCTTATTTAGGGGCTTCCTAGCTAAAGGGGGTGAATACATATGCACGCCACCACTTTTCCGTTATTTATTTTTCATTTCACTTCACCAATTTGGACTATTTTGTGTATGTCCATTTCATGAAATCCAAATAAAATCCATTCAAATTACAGGTTGTAATGCAACAAAATAGGAAAAATTGGCAAGGGGGATGAATACTTTTTCAAAGCACTGTATGTCATGAAGATAACGGTAATTTATATATCATGAAGTTAACAGTACATTATATGTATGTCATGAAGATAACGGTAGTTTATATATCATGAAGTTAACAGTACATTATATGTATGTCATATATACCCTAACCCTATGTCATGAAACTAAGGGTCAATTACATTTATGTCCTGAAGCTATAATGTTATATTATATTTATGTCATGAAGTTAACTGTAATTAATATGTCATGATTCGGTTTTATGTAGCAAAATATGAAATAGTGTTTTTTACATTGGATAAGGTAGAGACTCAGGGCTGAAATGGTATATCACTACAGCTGGTATATCCCCACACTACAGCTGGTATATCACTACAGCTGGTATATCATACACTACAGCTGGTATATCACTACAGCTGGTATATCACTACAGCTGGTATATCATACACTACAGCTGGTATATCACTACAGCTCTGGTATATCATACACTACAGCTGGTATATCACTACAGCTGGTATATCATACACTACAGCTGGTATATCATACCCTACAGCCGGTATATCACCTACAGCTGGTATATCACTACAGCTGGTATATCACTACAGCTGGTATATCACTACAGCTGGTATATCACTACAGCTGGTATATCACTACAGCTGGTATATCATACACTACAGCTGGTATATCATACACTACAGCTGGTATATCATACACTACAGCTGGTATATCATACACTACAGCTGGTACATCATACACTACAGTTGAGGAACAATGGGAAAGTAATTCTGCTTTAAACTTGTAACTCCCACTTTGGGAAAAATGTGCCCTTAGATGTTTTGGTAACCTACTGTAGAGGCTCTTCTTTGTCTACACCCATTCAGCATCGTTCACACCCTCTTTAGCCTTGCTCCCACCCATCTCTTTAGGATTGACATGAGGCCATGTGCTAAACAGAGTGAGTAAGGTAGTGTAGTGTCACTATATCAAATAAAATCTACGTTTATTCGTCCCTTGCACAGCATAGAGAAGGTGTAAGCGGTACAGAAATAGTTACTTGCATATTTGCATAGTAGCAATATCAAAAACAGAAAGTGTCAAGATAAAAATATTTTTATCATTATTAGATGATGCTTACCTGACAAACTTGTCTAAATTGAATGTGAAGGAAATGCTATAACCACCCCCCCCAGCCCATCTAGCTAAGTGGATGGGTCACTATTGTCTAGACATGGACACATGTTCATGAAATACACTGCTCAAAAAAATTAAGGGAACACTTAAACAACACATCCTAGATCTGAATGAATGAAATGATCTTATTAAATACTTTTTTCTTTACATAGTTGAATGTGCTGACAACAAAATCACACAGAAATGATCAATGGAAATCAAATGTATCAACCCATGTAGGTCTGGATTTGGAGTCACCCTCAAAATTAAAGTGGAAAACCACACTACAGGCTGATCCAACTTTGATGCATAATATCCTTAAAACAAGTCAAAATGAGGCTCAGTAGTGTGTGTGGCCTCCACGTGCCTGTATGGCCTCCCTAAAACGCCTGGGCATGCTCCTGATGAGGTGGCCGGGTGGTCTCTGAGGATCTCCTCCCAGACATGGACTAAAGCATCCGCCAACTCCTGGACAGTCTGATGGTGCAACGCGGCGTTGGTGGATGGGCGGGACATGATGTCCCAGATGTGCTCAATTGGATTCAGGTCAGAGAGAGACGGCGGGCCCAGTCCATAGCATCAATGCCTTCCTCTTGCGAACTTGCTGCCTCCAGCCACATGAGGTTTAGCATTGTCTTGCATTCGGAGGAACCCAGGAGCCAAGCGCCCAGCATTATGGTCTCACAAGGGGTCTGGGGACTCATCTCGGTACTATTGGCAGTCAGGCTACACTCTGTCGAGCACATGGAGGGCTGTCGGCCCCCCAAAAGAAATACCACCCCACACCATGACACGCAACCGGTCATGCTGGAGGATGTTGCAGGCAGCAGAGCGTTCTCCCACGGCGTCTCCAGACTCTGTCACGTCTATCACGTGCTCAGTGTGAACCTGCTTTCATCTGTGAAGAGCACAGCGACGCCAGTGGCCGGAGGTGCCAATCTTGCGTGTTCTCTGGCAAATGCCAAACGTCCTGCACAGGTTGGGCTGTAAGCACAACCCCCACCCTCGTGGACGTCGGGCCCTCAGACCACCCTCATGAGTCTGTTTCTGACCGTTTGAGCAGACACATGCACATTTGTGGCCTGCTGGAGTCATTTTTGCAGGGCTCTGGCAGTGCTCCTCCTGCTCCTCCTTGCCAAAGGCGGGTAGCAGCTCCGCTGCTGGGTTGTTGCCCTCAGGGCCCTCCTCCACGCTCCTGAAAGGCTGTCTCCTGGTAGCGCCTCCATGCTCTGGACACTACGCTGCAGACACAGCAAACCTTCTTGCCACAGCTCGCGTTGATGTGCCATCCTGGATGAGCTGACACTACTGAGCCACTTGTGTGGGTTGTAGACTCCATCTCATGCACTACCACTAGAGTGAAAGCACACGCCAGCATTCAAAAGTGACCAAAACATCAGCCCCAGGAAGCATAGGAACTGAGAAGTGGTCTGTGGTCACCACCTGCAGAACCACTTCTTTATTGGGGGTGTCTTGCTAATTTCCTATAATTTCCACTGTTGTCTATTTCATTTGCACAACAGCATGGGAAATGTATTGTCCAATCAGTGTTGCTTCCTAAGTGGACAGTTTGATTTCACAGAAGTGTGATTGACTTGGGTTACATTGTGTTGTTTAGTGTTCCCCTTTATTTTTTGAGCAGTGTATAATAGGTGACCTTAATCACCCCCAGACACCTTTTACAGTGAGGGAAAAAAGTATTTGATCCCCTCTGCTGATTTTGTCACGTTTACCCACCGACAAAAAATGATCCAGTCTATAATTTTAATAGTAGGTTTATTTGAAGAGTGAGAGACAGAATAACAACAAAAAAATCCAGAAAAACGCATGTCAAAAATGTTATAAATTGATTTGCATTTTAATGAGGAAATAAGTATTTGACCCCTCTCAATCAGAAAGATTTCTGTCTCCCAGGTGTCTTTTATACAGTATACGTATACTCTTAAAGGGGTGCTCCTAATCTTTCAGCTTTTCCCTGTATAAAAGACACCTGTCCCCAGAAGCAATCAATCAATCAGATTCCAAACTCTCCCACCATGGCCAAGACCAAAGAGCTCTCCAAGGATGTCAAGGGACAAGATTGTAGACCTACACAAGGCTGGAATGGGCTACAAGTCCATCGCCACAACTTGGTGAGAAGGTGACAATAGTTGGTGTGATTATTCGCAAATGGAAGAAACACAAAATAACTGTCAATCTCCCTCGGCCCGGGGCTCCATGCAAGTTCTCACCTCGTGGAGTTGCAGCCCCATCATAGACGGTGAGGAATCAGCCCAAACTACATGGGGGATCTTGTCCGAAAGGATCTGAAATCTGCAGCGCCCGCAAGAGTCCCCCTGCTCAAAAAACACATATACAGGGCCGTCTGGGAGTTTGCCAATGAACATCTGAATGATTCAGAGGAGAACTGGGTGAAAGTGGTGTGGTCAGATGAGACCAAAATCGGGCTCTTTGGCATCAACTCACACTACGCCGTGTTTGGAGGGGAGGAATGCTGCCTATGACCCCAAGAACACCATCCCTACGTAAAACATGAGGTGGACACATTATCTTCCGGGGTGTTTTTTCTGCTAAGGGGACAGGACAACTTCACCGCATCAAAGGGACGATGGACAGGGCCATGTGCTGTCAAATCTTGAGTGAAAACCTCCTTCCCTCAGCCAGGGCATTGGAAATGGGTTGGGGATGGAGTATTCTAGCACGACAATGACTCTAAACACTACAGCCAAGGCAACAAAATGAGTGGCTCAAGAAGAAGCACATTAAGGTCCCTGGAGTGGCCTAGCCCAGTCTCCAGACCTTAATCCCATAGAACATTTGTGGAGGGGCTGAAGGTTCCCGGGTTGCCAAGCGTCAGCCTCAAAACCTTTAATGACTTGGAGAGAGATCTACAAGAGGAGTGGGACAAAATCCCTCCTGAGATGTGTACAAACCTGGTGGCCAACTACAAAAACGTCTGACCTCTGTGGCTGCCAACAAAGGGTTTGCCACCAAGTACTGAGCTGTTATGCAGAGAGTCGTACTTATTTCCCTCATTAAAATGCAAATCAATTTATAACATTTTTGACATGCATTTTCTGGATTTTCTGTTGTTGTTGTTGTGTTTCTCACTGTTCAAATAAGCCTACCATTAAAATTATAGACTATATGTCTTTGTCAGTGGGCAAAGCGTAAAAATCAGCAGGGATCAACTACTTTTTCCCTCGCTGTACCCTGGCTAACCTGATGAGTCATGTAATAATCCGGCCTAAATTAGTATTTTGTTTGACAGACATGCTAGCTAGCTAGCTAAGCAATGAACCAGCCATAATCCCAGCTCATACTACTACCAATACAAATATTGTCATAGATGTGCGTACAGATCTGCAGGTAGCTAAAGCTAACGAACTAGGTTAAATGTTAGCTAACTAACATTGGGCTTTAACACCAATGCTATTGAGTTTCTGATTAGAATAATATTACTATACAGATCCTAGCTATGCGTTAGCGAGGCGAGCAGGCTTCATTTGGTGGAGCGAGCGGAATATCCGAAGGGCAGCGGAGAAAAAGCATCTCCTTTATAATAAAGCCATCGCACATATCGCCACATATCATCGCATATCATCACATATCATCTCATATCTATCATCACATATCATCACATATCATCACATATCATCTCATATCATCGCATATCCCCATATCTCGCACTATCATCGCATATCTTCCGCCGCAATCATCTCATTATCATCTCATATCGCCATATCATCGCCTATCATCGCCATATCGCCACTATCATCGGCGTAGTGGCTTAAGCAGTAGAGTAGAGGCGCTTACAGAAGTTGCAAACGCAGCTGGGAACATTTGAAGTATCCTAGGGTGGGGGAAGTGTATAGAATGCAATAGTATGATAGTGTGTGTACAGTATGCACTAGTATGTAGTGTAGATGTATGTATGACAGTATGTAGTGTAGTGTAGTGTATAGTATGCACTAGTATGTGTTAGTGTAGTGTAGTGTATAGTATGCACTGGTATGTAGTGTGTTAGTGTAGTGTATAGTATGCACTAGTATGTGTGTAGTGTATAGTACGCACTAGTATGTAGTGTAGTGTAGTGTATAGTACGCACTAGTATGTAGTGTAGTGTAGTGTATAGTATGCACTAGTATGTAGTGTAGTGTAGTGTATAGTTGCACTATATGTAGTGAGTGTAGTGATAGTATGCACTAGTATGTAGTGTAGTGTAGTGTATAGTACACTGGTATGTAGTGTAGTGTAGTGTATAGTATGCATAGTATGGGTATGTAGTGTATAGTATGCACTAGTATGTGGTGTAGTGTAGTGTATAGTATGCACTAGTAGTGTAGTGTAGTGTAGTGATATAGTATGCACTGTATGTAGTGTAGTGTAATAGTATGCACTGGTATGTGTGTGAGTGTAGTGTATAGTATGCACTAGTATGTAGTGTGGTGTAGTGTATAGTATGCACTACTATGTAGTGTAGTGTAGTGTATAGTATGCACTAGTATGTAGTGTAGTGTAGTGTATAGTATGCACTAGTATGCTTGTGTAGTGTAGTGTATAGTATGCACTGGTGTGTAGTGTAGTGTAGTGTATAGTATGCACTAGTATGTGAGTGTAGTGTAGTGTATAGTATTGCACGTAGTATGTAGTGTAGTGTAGTGTATAGTATGCACTAGTATGTAGTGTAGTGTAGTGTATAGTATGCACTAGTATGTAGTGTAGTGTGTGTATAGTTGCACTAGGTGTGTGTAGTGTATAGTATGCACTGGTATGTGAGTGTAGTGTAGTGTATAGTATGCACTAGTATGTAGTGTAGTGTATGTATAGTATGCACTGGTATGTAGTGTAGTGTAGTGTATAGTATGCACTAGTATGTAGTGTAGTGTAGTGTATGTATGCACTAGTATGTAGTGTAGTGTAGTGTATAGTATGCACTAGTATGTAGTGTAGTGTAGTGTATAGTATGCACTGGTATGTAGTGTAGTGTAGTGTATAGTATGCACTAGTATGTAGTGTAGCTGTAGTGTATAGTATGCACTAGTATGTAGTGTAGTGTAGTGTATGTATGCACTAGTATGTAGTGTAGTGTAGTGTATGTATGCACTAGTATGTAGTGTAGTGTTAGTGTATAGTATGCATAGTATGTATGTAGTGTGTGTATAGTATGCACTAGTGCTTAGTGTAGTGTAGTGTATAGTATGCACTAGTATGTAGTGTAGTGTAGTGTATAGTATGCCCTGTTGTAGTGTAGTGTGTATGTATGCACTGTATGTAGTGTAGTGTAGTGTATAGTATGCACTGGTATGTAGTGTAGTGTAGTGTATAGTATGCACTGGTATGTAGTGTAGTGTAGTTATAGTTGCACAGTATGCTGTGTAGTGTAGTGTTAGTATGCACTGGTATGTGGTGTAGGTAGTGTATGTATGATAATGGTGTAGTGTAGTGCTGTATGTAGTGTAGTGTAGTGTATATATGCACTAGTATGTAGTGTAGTGTAGTGTATAGTATGCATAGTATGTAGTGTAGTGTAGTTATAGTATGCACTAGTATGTAGTGTAGTGTTGTGTATAGTATGCACTAGTATGTAGTGTAGTGTGTGTATAGTATGCACTAGTATTGGGGTAAGTTCTAGTATGTAGTGTAGTGTAGTGTATAGTATGCACTAGTATGCTAGTGTAGTGTAGTTGTATAGTTGCACTAGTATGTAGTGTAGTGTAGTGTATGTATGCACTAGTATTGTGTGTGTGTGTATAGTATGCACTAGTTGTAGTGTAGTGTAGTGTATAGTATGCACTGGTATGTAGTGTAGTGTAGTGTAAGTATGCACTAGTATGTAGTGTAGTGTAGTGTATAGTATGCACTGGTATGTAGTGTAGGAGGTATAGTATCACTAGTATGTAGTGTAGTGTAGTGTATAGTATGCACTAGTATGTAGTGTGTGTAGATAGTATGCTAGTATGTAGTGTAGTGTAGTGTATAGTATGCACTAGTATGTAGTGTAGTGTGTGTATAGTATGCCTAGTATGTAGTGTAGTGTAGTGTAAGTTGCATAGTATGTGTGTAGTGTAGTGTATAGTATGCACTAGTATGTGTGAGTGTAGGTATAGTATGCACTAGTGTGTAGTGTAGTGTAGTGTATAGTAGCACTAGTATGTAGTGTAGTGTAGTATAGTATGCACTAGATGTAGGTAGTAGTGTATGTATGCACTAGTGTGTAGTGTAGTGTGGTATAGTATGCACTAGTATGTAGTGTGGTAGTGTATGCATAGTATGTAGTTAGGTGTGAGTATGCACTGTATGTAGTGTAGTGTAGTGTATAGTATGCACTAGTATGTAGTGTGTGTATAGTATGCACTGGTAGTGTGTGTAGTGTTCGTATGCACTAGTATGTAGTGTAGTGTGTGTATAGTATGCACTAGTATGTAGTGTAGTGTAGTGTATAGTATGCACTAGTATGTGTGTAGTGTAGTGTATAGTATGCACTAGTATGTAGTGTAGTGTAGTGTATAGTATGCACTAGTGTGTAGTGTAGTGTAGTGTTAGTATGCACTAGTATGTAGTGTAGTGTAGTGTATAGTATGCACTGGTATGTAGTGTAGTGTAGTGTATAGTATGCACTGGTTGTAGTGTGTGTAGTGTATAGTATGCACTAGTATGTAGTGTAGTGTAGGTTAGTATGCACTGGTATGTATGTGTGTAGTGTATAGTATGCACTAGTATTGTAGTGTAGTGTATAGTATGCACTAGTATGTAGTGTAGTGTAGTGTATAGTATGCACTAGTATGTAGTGTAGTGTAGTGTATAGTATGCACTAGTATGTGAGTGTAGTGTAGTGTATAGTATGCACTAGTATGTAGTGTAGTGTAGTGTATAGTATGCACTAGTATGCAGTTTAGTCTAGTGTATTGTAGTGTATAGTATGCACTAGTGTGTAGTGTAGTGTAGTGTATAGTATGCACACGTATGTAGTGTAGTGTAGTGTATGTATGCACTAGTATGTAGTGTAGTGTAGTGTATAGTATGCACTGGTATGTAGTGTAGTGTAGTGTATAGTATGCACTGGTATGTAGTGTAGTGTAGTGTATAGTATGCACTAGTATGTAGTGTAGTGTAGTGTATAGTATGCACTAGTATGTGAGGTAGTGTAGTGTATAGTATGCACTGGTATTGTAGTGTAGTGTAGTGTATAGTATGCACTAGTATGTAGTGTAGTGTAGTGTATAGTATGCACTAGTATGTAGTGTAGTGTAGTGTATAGTATGCACTAGTATGTCGTGTAGTGTAGTGTATAGTATGCACTAGTATGTAGTGTAGTGTAGTGTATAGTATGCCTAGTATGTGTGTAGTGTAGTGTATAGTATGCACTAGTATGTAGTGTAGTGTAGTGTATGGTATGCACTAGTATGTAGTGTAGGTAGTGTATAGTATGCACTAGTGTGTAGTGTAGTGTGTGTATAGTATGCACTAGTATGTAGTGTAGTGTAGTGTATAGTATGCACTAGTATGTAGTGTAGTGTAGTGTATAGTATGCACTAGTATGTAGTGTAGTGTAGTGTATAGTATGCACTAGTATGTAGTGTAGTGTAGTGTATAGTATGCACTAGTATGTAGTGTAGTGTAGTGTATAGTATGCACTAGTATGTAGTGTAGTGTAGGTATAGTATGCACTGTATGTAGTGTAGTGTAGTGTATAGTATGCACTAGTATGGTGTAGTGTAGTGTATAGTATGCACTAGTATGTAGTGTAGTGTAGGGTATAGTATGCACTAGTATGTAGTGTAGTGTAGTGTATAGTATGCACTGGTATGTAGTGTGTAGTTATAGTATGCACTAGTATGTAGTGTAGTGTGGTGTATAGTATGCACTAGATGTAGTGTAGTGTAGGTATAGTATGCACTAGTATAGTGGTGTATGACTGTATGTGTGTATGTAGTGTATAGTATGCACTAGTATGTAGTGTGTGTAGTGTATAGTATGCACTAGTATGTAGTGTAGTGTAGTGTATAGTATGCACTGTATGTTGTAGTGTAGTGTATAGTATGCACTAGTGTGTAGTGTAGTGTAGTGTATAGTATACACTAGTATGTAGTGTAGTGTAGTGTATAGTATGCACTGGTATGTTGTGTAGTGTATAGTATGCACTGTTATGTAGTGTAGTGTAGTGTATAGTATGCACTGGTATGTAGTGTTGTGTAGTCTATAGTATGCACTAGTATGTAGTGTAGTGTAGTGTATAGTATGCACTAGTATGTAGTGTAGTGTAGTGTATAGTATGCACTAGTATGTAGTGTGTGTAGTGTATAGTATGCCTAGTTGTAGTGTAGTGTAGTGTATAGTATGCACTGGTATGTAGTGTAGTGTAGTGTATAGTATGCACTAGTATGTAGTGTGTGTAGTGTATAGTATGCACTAGTATGTAGTGTAGTGTAGTGTATAGTATGCACTAGTATGTGTGTAGTGTAGTGTATGTATGCACTAGTATGTGGTGTAGTGTAGTGTATAGTATGCACTAGTATGTAGTGTAGTGTAGTGTATAGTATGCACTAGTATGTAGTGTAGTGTAGTGTATAGTATGCACTGGTATGTAGTGTAGTGTGTGTATAGTATGCACTGGTATGTAGTGTCGTGTAGTGTTAGTATGCATAGTATGTAGTGTAGTGTAGTGTATAGTTGCACTGGTATGTAGTGTAGTGTAGTGTATGTATGCACTAGTATGTAGTGTAGTGTAGTGTATAGTATGCACAGTATGTAGTGTAGTGTGTGTATAGTATGCACTAGTATGTAGTGTAGTGTAGTGTATAGTATGCACTGGTATGTAGTGTAGTGTAGTGTATAGTATGCACTAGTATGTAGTGTAGTGTAGTGTATAGTATGCACTAGTAGTAGTGTCGTGTGTGTATAGTTGCACTGGTATGTAGTGTAGTGTAGTGTATAGTATGCACTAGTATGTAGTGTAGTGTAGTGTATAGTATGCACTAGTATGTAGTGTAGTGTAGTGTATAGTATGCACTAGTATGTGTGTAGTGTAGTGTATAGTATGCACTGGTATGTAGTGTAGTGTGTGTATAGTATGCACTAGTATGTAGTGTAGTGTAGGATAGTATGCACTAGTATGTAGTGTAGTGTAGTATAGTATGCATAGTATGTGTGTAGTGTAGTGTATAGTATGCACTAGTATGTAGTGTAGTGTAGTGTATAGTATGCACTAGTATGTAGTGTAGTGTAGTGTATCGTATGCACTAGTATGTAGTGTAGTGTAGTGTATAGTATGCACTAGTATGTAGTGTGGTGTAGTGTTATAGTATGCACTAGTATGTGAGTGTAGTGTGTGTATAGATGCACTAGTATGTGTGTAGTGTAGTGTATAGTTGCACTAGTATGTAGTGTAGTGTAGTGTATAGTATGCACTGGTATGTAGTGTAGTGTAGTGTATAGTATGCACTAGTATGTAGTGTAGTGTAGTGTATAGTATGCACTAGTATGTAGTGTAGTGTAGTGAATAGTATGCACTAGTATGTAGTGTAGTGTAGTGAGTATGCACTAGTATGTAGTGTAGTGTGTGTATAGTATGCACTAGTATGTAGTGTAGTGTAGTGTATAGTATGCACTAGTATGTAGTGTAGTGTAGTGTATAGTATGCACTAGTATGTAGTGTAGTGTAGTGTATAGTATGCACTAGTAGTAGTGTAGTGTAGTGATAGTATGCACTAGTATGCAGTGTAGTGTAGTGTATAGTATGCACTAGTATGTGAGTGTAGTGTGTGTATAGTATGCACTAGTATGTAGTGTAGTGTGTGTTAGTATGCACTAGTATGTGTGTAGTGTAGTGTATAGTATGCACTAGTATGTAGTGTAGTGTAGTGTATAGTATGCACTAGTTGTAGTGTAGTGTAGTGTATAGTATGACTAGTATGTGGTGTAGTGTAGTGTATAGTATGCACTGGTATGTAGGTAGTGTGGTGTATAGTATGCACTAGTATGTAGTGTAGTGTAGTGTATAGTATGCACTAGTATGTAGGTGTGAGTATAGGCACTAGTATGTAGTGTAGTGTGTGTATAGTATGCACTAGTATGTAGTGTAGTGTAGTGTATAGTATGCACTGGTATGTAGTGTAGTGTAGTGTATAGTATGCACTGGTATGTAGTGTAGTGTAGTGTTAGTATGCACTAGTATGTAGTGTAGTGTAGTGTATGTATGCACTAGTATGTAGTGTAGTGTAGTGTATAGTATGCACTAGTATGTAGTGTAGTGTAGTTTATAGTATGCACTAGTATGTAGTGTATTGTAGTATATAGCATGTACTAGTGTGTAATGTAGTTTATAGTATCTACTAATGTGTAGTGTATAGTGTGCACTAACATGTAGTGTAGTGTGTAGTATGGACTAGCATATATTGTAGTGTAATAAATAGTATGCACTAGCATGTGGTGTAGTGTATAGTATGCACTACTATGTAGTGTAGTGTAGTGTGTATGCACTAGTATGTAGTGTAGTGTAGTGTATAGTATGCACTAGTATGTAGTGTAGTGTAGTGTATAGTATGCACTAGTATGTAGTGTAGTGTAGTGTATAGTATGCACTGGTATGTAGTGTAGTGTGGTGTATAGTATGCACTAGTATGTAGTGTAGTGTAGTGTATAGTATGCACTAGTATGTAGTGTAGTGTAGTGTATAGTATGCACTAGTATGTAGTGTAGTGTAGTGTATAGTATGCACTAGTATGTAGTGTAGTGTAGTGTATAGTATGCACTAGCATGTAGTGTAGTGTATAGTATGCACTAGTATGTAGTGTATTGTATTGTATAGTATGCACTAGTATGTAGTGTGTGTGTGTATAGTATGCACTAGTATGTAGTGTAGTGTGTGTATAGTATGCACTAGTATGTAGTGTAGTGTAGTGTATAGTATGCACTAGTATGTAGTGTAGTGTAGTGTATAGTATGCACTAGTATGTAGTGTAGTGTAGTGTATAGTATGCACTAGTATGTAGTGTAGTGTAGTGTATAGTATGCACTAGTATGTAGTGTAGTGTAGTGTATAGTATGCACTAGTATGTAGTGTAGTGTAGTGTATAGTATGCACTAGTATGTAGTGTAGTGTAGTGTATAGTATGCACTAGTATGTAGTGTAGTGTAGTGTATAGTATGCACTAGTATGTAGTGTAGTGTAGTGTATAGTATGCACTAGTATGTAGTGTAGTGTAGTGTATAGTATGCACTAGTATGTAGTGTAGTGTAGTGTATAGTATGCACTAGTATGTAGTGTAGTGTAGTGTATAGTATGCACTAGTATGTAGTGTAGTGTAGTGTATAGTATGCACTAGTATGTAGTGTAGTGTAGTGTATAGTATGCACTAGTATGTAGTGTAGTGTAGTGTATAGTATGCACTAGTATGTAGTGTAGTGTAGTGTATAGTATGCACTAGTATGTAGTGTAGTGTAGTGTATAGTATGCACTAGTATGTAGTGTAGTGTAGTGTATAGTATGCACTAGTATATAGTGTAGTGTTGTGTATAATACACACTAGTATGTAGTGTAGTGTAGTGTATAGTATGCACTGGTATGTAGTGTAGTGTAGTGTATAGTATGCACTAGTATGTAGTGTAGTGTAGTGTATAGTATGCACTGGTATGTAGTGTAGTGTAGTGTATAGTATGCACTAGTATGTAGTGTAGTGTAGTGTATAGTATGCACTAGTATGTAGTGTAGTGTAGTGTATAGTATGCACTAGTATGTAGTGTAGTGTAGTGTATAGTATGCACTGGTATGTAGTGTAGTGTAGTGTATAGTATGCACTAGTATGTAGTGTAGTGTAGTGTATAGTATGCACTAGTATGTAGTGTAGTGTAGTGTATAGTATGCACTAGTATGTAGTGTAGTGTAGTGTATAGTATGCACTAGTATATAGTGTAGTGTTGTGTATAATACGCACTAGTATGTAGTGTAGTGTAGTGTATAGTATGCACTAGTATTTAGTGTAGTGTAGTGTATAGTATGCACTAGTATGTAGTGTAGTGTAGTGTATAGTATGCACTAGTATGTAGTGTAGTGTAGTGTATAGTATGCACTAGTATGTAGTGTAGTGTATAGTATGCACTAGTATGTAGTGTAGTGTAGTGTATAGTATGCACTAGTATGTAGTGTAGTGTAGTGTATAGTATGCACTAGTATGTAGTGTAGTGTAGTGTATAGTATGCACTAGTATGTAGTGTAGTGTAGTGTATAGTATGCACTAGTATGTAGTGTAGTGTAGTGTATAGTATGCACTAGTATGTAGTGTAGTGTAGTGTATAGTATGCACTAGTATGTAGTGTAGTGTAGTGTATAGTATGCACTAGTATGGTGTGTAGTGTAGTGTATAGTATGCACTAGTATGTAGTGTAGTGTAGTGTATAGTATGCACTAGTATGTAGTGTAGTGTAGTGTATAGTATGCACTAGTATGTAGTGTAGTGTAGTGTATAGTATGCACTAGTATGTAGTGTAGTGTAGTGTATAGTATGCACTAGTATGTAGTGTAGTGTAGTGTATAGTATGCACTAGTATGTAGTGTAGTGTAGTGTATAGTATGCACTAGTATGTAGTGTAGTGTAGTGTATAGTATGCACTAGTATGTAGTGTAGTGTAGTGTATAGTATGCACTAGTATGTAGTGTAGTGTAGTGTATAGTATGCACTAGTATGTAGTGTAGTGTAGTGTATAGTATGCACTAGTATGTAGTGTAGTGTAGTGTATAGTATGCACTAGTATGTAGTGTAGTGTAGTGTATAGTATGCACTGGTATGTAGTGTAGTGTAGTGTATAGTATGCACTAGTATGTAGTGTAGTGTAGTGTATAGTATGCACTAGTATGTAGTGTAGTGTAGTGTATAGTATGCACTAGTGTGTAGTGTAGTGTAGTGTATAGTATGCACTAGTATGTAGTGTAGTGTAGTGTATAGTATGCACTAGTATGTAGTGTAGTGTAGTGTATAGTATGCACTAGTATGTAGTGTAGTGTAGTGTATAGTATGCACTAGTTGTAGTGTAGTGTAGTGTATAGTATGCACTAGTATGTAGTGTAGTGTAGTGTATAGTATGCACTAGTATGTAGTGTAGTGTAGTGTATAGTATGCACTAGTATGTAGTGTAGTGTAGTGTATAGTATGCACTGGTATGTAGTGTAGTGTAGTGTATAGTATGCACTAGTATGTAGTGTAGTGTAGTGTATAGTATGCACTAGTATGTAGTGTAGTGTAGTGTATAGTATGCACTAGTATGTAGTGTAGTGTAGTGTATAGTATGCACTAGTATGTAGTGTAGTGTAGTGTATAGTATGCACTGAAGTATGTAGTGTAGTGTAGTGTATAGTATGCACTAGTATGTAGTGTAGTGTAGTGTATAGTATGCACTAGTATGTAGTGTAGTGTAGTGTATAGTATGCACTAGTATGTAGTGTAGTGTAGTGTATAGTATGCACTAGTATGTAGTGTAGTGTAGTGTATAGTATGCACTAGTATGTAGTGTAGTGTAGTGTATAGTATGCACTAGTATGTAGTGTAGTGTAGTGTATAGTATGCACTAGTATGTAGTGTAGTGTAGTGTATAGTATGCACTAGTATGTAGTGTAGTGTAGTGTATAGTATGCACTAGTATGCATTGTAGTGTTTAATATTCACTAGTATGTAGTGTAGTGTAGTGTATAGTATGCACTAGTATGTAGTGTAGTGTAGTGTATAGTATGCACTAGTATGTAGTGTAGTGTAGTGTATAGTATGCACTAGTATGTAGTGTAGTGTATAGTATAGTATGCACTAGTATGTAGTGTAGTGTAGTGTATAGTATGCACTAGTATGTAGTGTAGTGTAGTGTATAGTATGCACTAGTATGTAGTGTAGTGTAGTGTATAGTATGCACTAGTATGTAGTGTAGTGTAGTGTATAGTATGCACTAGTATGTAGTGTAGTGTAGTGTATAGTATGCACTAGTATGTAGTGTAGTGTAGTGTATAGTATGCACTAGTATGTAGTGTAGTGTAGTGTATAGTATGCACTAGTATGTAGTGTAGTGTAGTGTATAGTATGCACTAGTATGTAGTGTAGTGTAGTGTATAGTATGCACTAGTATGTAGTGTAGTGTAGTGTATAGTATGCACTAGTATGTAGTGTAGTGTAGTGTATAGTATGCACTAGTATGTAGTGTAGTGTAGTGTATAGTATGCACTAGTATGTAGTGTTGTGTAGTGTATAGTATGCACTAGTATGTAGTGTTGTGTATAGTATGCACTAGTATGTAGTGTAGTGTAGTGTATAGTATGCACTAGTATGTAGTGTAGTGTAGTGTATAGTATGCACTAGTATGTAGTGTAGTGTAGTGTATAGTATGCACTAGTATGTAGTGTAGTGTAGTGTATAGTATGCACTAGTATGTAGTGTAGTGTAGTGTATAGTATGCACTAGTATGTAGTGTAGTGTAGTGTATAGTATGCACTAGTATGTAGTGTAGTGTAGTGTATAGTATGCACTAGTATGTAGTGTAGTGTAGTGTATAGTATGCACTAGTATGTAGTGTAGTGTAGTGTATAGTATGCACTAGTATGTAGTGTAGTGTAGTGTATAGTATGCACTAGTATGTAGTGTAGTGTAGTGTATAGTATGCACTAGTATGTAGTGTAGTGTAGTGTATAGTATGCACTAGTATGTAGTGTAGTGTAGTGTATAGTATGCACTAGTATGTAGTGTAGTGTAGTGTATAGTATGCACTAGTATGTAGTGTAGTGTAGTGTATAGTATGCACTAGTATGTAGTGTAGTGTAGTGTATAGTATGCACTAGTATGTAGTGTAGTGTAGTGTATAGTATGCACTAGTATGTAGTGTAGTGTAGTGTATAGTATGCACTAGTATGTAGTGTAGTGTAGTGTATAGTATGCACTAGTATGTAGTGTAGTGTAGTGTATAGTATGCACTAGTATGTGAGTGTAGTGTAGTGTATAGTATGCACTAGTATGTAGTGTAGTGTAGTGTATAGTACGCACTAGTATGTAGTGTAGTGTAGTGTATAGTATGCACTAGTATGTAGTGTAGTGTAGTGTATAGTATGCACTAGTATGTAGTGTAGTGTAGTGTATAGTACGCACTAGTATGTAGTGTAGTGTAGTGTATAGTATGCACTAGTATGTAGTGTAGTGTAGTGTATAGTATGCACTAGTATGTAGTGTAGTGTAGTGTATAGTATGCACTAGTATGCAGTGTAGTGTAGTGTATAGTATGCACTAGTATGATAGTGTAGTGTAGTGTATAGTATGCACTAGTTGTAGTGTAGTGTAGTGTATAGTATGCACTGGTATGTAGTGTAGTGTAGTGTATAGTATGCACTAGTATGTAGTGTAGTGTAGTGTATAGTATGCACTAGTATGTAGTGTAGTGTAGTGTATAGTATGCACTAGTATGTAGTGTAGTGTAGTGTATAGTATGCACTAGTATGTAGTGTAGTGTAGTGTATAGTATGCACTAGTATGTAGTGTAGTGTAGTGTATAGTATGCACTAGTATGTAGTGTAGTGTAGTGTATAGTATGCACTAGTATGTAGTGTAGTGTAGTGTATAGTATGCACTAGTATGTAGTGTAGTGTAGTGTATAGTATGCACTAGTATGTAGTGTAGTGTATAGTATGCACTAGTATGTAGTGTAGTGTAGTGTATAGTATGCACTAGTATGTAGTGTAGTGTAGTGTATAGTATGCACTAGTATGTAGTGTAGTGTAGTGTATAGTATGCACTAGTATGTAGTGTAGTGTAGTGTATAGTATGCACTAGTATGTAGTGTAGTGTAGTGTATAGTATGCACTAGTATGTAGTGTAGTGTAGTGTATAGTATGCACTAGTATGTAGTGTAGTGTAGTGTATAGTATGCACTAGTATGTAGTGTAGTGTAGTGTATAGTATGCACTAGTATGTAGTGTAGTGTAGTGTATAGTATGCACTAGTATGTAGTGTAGTGTAGTGTATAGTATGCACTAGTATGTAGTGTAGTGTAGTGTATAGTATGCACTAGTATGTAGTGTAGTGTAGTGTATAGTATGCACTAGTATGTAGTGTAGTGTAGTGTATAGTATGCACTAGTATGTAGTGTAGTGTAGTGTATAGTATGCACTAGTATGTAGTGTAGTGTAGTGTATAGTATGCACTAGTATGTAGTGTAGTGTAGTGTATAGTATGCACTAGTATGTAGTGTAGTGTAGTGTATAGTATGCACTAGTATGTAGTGTAGTGTAGTGTATAGTATGCACTAGTATGTAGTGTAGTGTAGTGTATAGTATGCACTAGTATGTAGTGTAGTGTAGTGTATAGTATGCACTAGTATGTAGTGTAGTGTAGTGTATAGTATGCACTAGTATGTAGTGTAGTGTAGTGTATAGTATGCACTAGTATGTAGTGTAGTGTAGTGTATAGTATGCACTAGTATGTAGTGTAGTGTAGTGTATAGTATGCACTAGTATGTAGTGTAGTGTAGTGTATAGTATGCACTAGTATGTAGTGTAGTGTAGTGTATAGTATGCACTAGTATGTAGTGTAGTGTAGTGTATAGTATGCACTAGTATGTAGTGTAGTGTAGTGTATAGTATGCACTAGTATGTAGTGTAGTGTAGTGTATAGTATGCACTAGTATGTAGTGTAGTGTAGTGTATAGTATGCACTAGTATGTAGTGTAGTGTAGTGTATAGTATGCACTAGTATGTAGTGTAGTGTAGTGTATAGTATGCACTAGTATGTAGTGTAGTGTAGTGTATAGTATGCACTAGTATGTAGTGTAGTGTAGTGTATAGTATGCACTAGTATGTAGTGTAGTGTAGTGTATAGTATGCACTAGTATGTAGTGTAGTGTAGTGTATAGTATGCACTAGTATGTAGTGTAGTGTAGTGTATAGTATGCACTAGTATGTAGTGTAGTGTAGTGTATAGTATGCACTAGTATGTAGTGTAGTGTAGTGTAGTGTATAGTATGCACTAGTATGTAGTGTAGTGTAGTGTATAGTATGCACTAGTATGTAGTGTAGTGTAGTGTATAGTATGCACTAGTATGTAGTGTAGTGTAGTGTATAGTATGCACTAGTATGTAGTGTAGTGTAGTGTATAGTATGCACTAGTATGTAGTGTAGTGTAGTGTATAGTATGCACTAGTATGTAGTGTAGTGTAGTGTATAGTATGCACTAGTATGTAGTGTAGTGTAGTGTATAGTATGCACTAGTATGTAGTGTAGTGTAGTGTATAGTATGCACTAGTATGTAGTGTAGTGTAGTGTATAGTATGCACTAGTATGTAGTGTAGTGTAGTGTATAGTATGCACTAGTATGTAGTGTAGTGTAGTGTATAGTATGCACTAGTATGTAGTGTAGTGTAGTGTATAGTATGCACTAGTATGTAGTGTAGTGTAGTGTATAGTATGCACTAGTATGTAGTGTAGTGTAGTGTATAGTATGCACTAGTATGTAGTGTAGTGTAGTGTATAGTATGCACTAGTATGTAGTGTAGTGTAGTGTATAGTATGCACTAGTATGTAGTGTAGTGTAGTGTATAGTATGCACTAGTATGTAGTGTAGTGTAGTGTATAGTATGCACTAGTATGTAGTGTAGTGTAGTGTATAGTATGCACTAGTATGTAGTGTAGTGTAGTGTATAGTATGCACTAGTATGTAGTGTAGTGTAGTGTATAGTATGCACTAGTATGTGGTGTAGTGTAGTGTATAGTATGCACTAGTATGTAGTGTAGTGTAGTGTATAGTATGCACTAGTATGTAGTGTAGTGTAGTGTATAGTATGCACTAGTATGTAGTGTAGTGTAGTGTATAGTATGCACTAGTATGTAGTGTAGTGTAGTGTATAGTATGCACTAGTATGTAGTGTAGTGTAGTGTATAGTATGCACTAGTATGTAGTGTAGTGTAGTGTATAGTATGCACTAGTATGTAGTGTAGTGTAGTGTATAGTATGCACTAGTATGTAGTGTAGTGTAGTGTATAGTATGCACTAGTATGTAGTGTAGTGTAGTGTATAGTATGCACTAGTATGTAGTGTAGTGTAGTGTATAGTATGCACTAGTATGTAGTGTAGTGTAGTGTATAGTATGCACTAGTATGTAGTGTAGTGTAGTGTATAGTATGCACTAGTATGTAGTGTAGTGTAGTGTATAGTATGCACTAGTATGTAGTGTAGTGTAGTGTATAGTATGCACTAGTATGTAGTGTAGTGTAGTGTATAGTATGCACTAGTATGTAGTGTAGTGTAGTGTATAGTATGCACTAGTATGTAGTGTAGTGTAGTGTATAGTATGCACTAGTATGTAGTGTAGTGTAGTGTATAGTATGCACTAGTATGTAGTGTAGTGTAGTGTATAGTATGCACTAGTATGTAGTGTAGTGTAGTGTATAGTATGCACTAGTATGTAGTGTAGTGTAGTGTATAGTATGCACTAGTATGTTAGTGTAGTGTAGTGTATAGTATGCACTAGTATGTAGTGTAGTGTAGTGTATAGTATGCACTAGTATGTAGTGTAGTGTAGTGTATAGTATGCACTAGTATGTAGTGTAGTGTAGTGTATAGTATGCACTAGTATGTAGTGTAGTGTAGTGTATAGTATGCACTAGTATGTAGTGTAGTGTAGTGTATAGTATGCACTAGTATGTAGTGTAGTGTAGTGTATAGTATGCACTAGTATGTAGTGTAGTGTAGTGTATAGTATGCACTAGTATGTAGTGTAGTGTAGTGTATAGTATGCACTAGTATGTAGTGTAGTGTAGTGTATAGTATGCACTAGTATGTAGTGTAGTGTAGTGTATAGTATGCACTAGTATGTAGTGTAGTGTATAGTATGCACTGGTATGTAGTGTAGTGTAGTGTATAGTATGCACTAGTATGTAGTGTAGTGTAGTGTATAGTATGCACTAGTATGTAGTGTAGTGTAGTGTATAGTATGCACTAGTATGTAGTGTAGTGTAGTGTATAGTATGCACTAGTATGTAGTGTAGTGTAGTGTATAGTATGCACTAGTATGTAGTGTAGTGTAGTGTATAGTATGCACTAGTATGTAGTGTAGTGTAGTGTATAGTATGCACTAGTATGTAGTGTAGTGTAGTGTATAGTATGCACTAGTATGTAGTGTAGTGTAGTGTATAGTATGCACTAGTATGTAGTGTAGTGTAGTGTATAGTATGCACTAGTATGTAGTGTAGTGTAGTGTATAGTATGCACTAGTATGTAGTGTAGTGTAGTGTATAGTATGCACTAGTATGTAGTGTAGTGTAGTGTATAGTATGCACTAGTATGTAGTGTAGTGTAGTGTATAGTATGCACTAGTATGTAGTGTAGTGTAGTGTATAGTATGCACTAGTATGTAGTGTAGTGTAGTGTATAGTATGCACTAGTATGTAGTGTAGTGTAGTGTATAGTATGCACTAGTATGTAGTGTAGTGTAGTGTATAGTATGCACTAGTATGTAGTGTAGTGTAGTGTATAGTATGCACTAGTATGTAGTGTAGTGTAGTGTATAGTATGCACTAGTATGTAGTGTAGTGTAGTGTATAGTATGCACTAGTATGTAGTGTAGTGTAGTGTATAGTATGCACTAGTATGTAGTGTAGTGTAGTGTATAGTATGCACTAGTATGTAGTGTAGTGTAGTGTATAGTATGCACTAGTATGTAGTGTAGTGTAGTGTATAGTATGCACTAGTATGTAGTGTAGTGTAGTGTATAGTATGCACTAGTATGTAGTGTAGTGTAGTGTATAGTATGCACTAGTATGTAGTGTAGTGTAGTGTATAGTATGCACTAGTATGTAGTGTAGTGTAGTGTATAGTATGCACTAGTATGTAGTGTAGTGTAGTGTATAGTATGCACTAGTATGTAGTGTAGTGTAGTGTATAGTATGCACTAGTATGTAGTGTAGTATAGTGTATAGTATGCACTAGTATGTAGTGTAGTGTAGTGTATAGTATGCACTAGTATGTAGTGTAGTGTAGTGTATAGTATGCACTAGTATGTAGTGTAGTGTAGTGTATAGTATGCACTAGTATGTAGTGTAGTGTAGTGTATAGTATGCACTGGTATGTAGTGTAGTGTATAGTATGCACTAGTATGTAGTGTAGTGTATAGTATGCACTAGTATGTAGTGTAGTGTAGTGTATAGTATGCACTAGTGTAGTGTATGTGTATAGTATGCACTAGTATGTAGTGTAGTGTAGTGTATAGTATGCACTAGTATGTAGTGTAGTGTAGTGTATAGTATGCACTGGTATGTAGTGTAGTGTAGTGTATAGTATGCACTAGTATGTAGTGTAGTGTAGTGTATAGTATGCACTAGTATGTAGTGTAGTGTAGTGTATAGTATGCACTAGTATGTAGTGTAGTGTAGTGTATAGTATGCACTAGTATGTAGTGTAGTGTAGTGTATAGTATGCACTAGTATGTAGTGTAGTGTAGTGTATAGTATGCACTAGTATGTAGTGTAGTGTAGTGTATAGTATGCACTAGTATGTAGTGTAGTGTAGTGTATAGTATGCACTAGTATGTAGTGTAGTGTAGTGTATAGTATGCACTAGTATGTAGTGTAGTGTAGTGTATAGTATGCACTGGTATGTAGTGTAGTGTAGTGTATAGTATGCACTAGTATGTAGTGTAGTGTAGTGTATAGTATGCACTAGTATGTAGTGTAGTGTAGTGTATAGTATGCACTGGTATGTAGTGTAGTGTAGTGTATAGTATGCACTAGTATGTAGTGTAGTGTAGTGTATAGTATGCACTAGTATGTAGTGTAGTGTAGTGTATAGTATGCACTAGTATGTAGTGTAGTGTAGTGTATAGTATGCACTAGTATGTAGTGTATAGTATGCACTAGTATGTAGTGTAGTGTAGTGTATAGTATGCACTAGTATGTAGTGTAGTGTAGTGTATAGTATGCACTAGTATGTAGTGTAGTGTAGTGTATAGTATGCACTAGTATGTAGTGTAGTGTAGTGTATAGTATGCACTAGTATGTAGTGTAGTGTAGTGTATAGTATGCACTAGTATGTAGTGTAGTGTAGTGTATAGTATGCACTAGTATGTAGTGTAGTGTAGTGTATAGTATGCACTAGTATGTAGTGTAGTGTAGTGTATAGTATGCACTAGTATGTAGTGTAGTGTAGTGTATAGTATGCACTAGTATGTAGTGTAGTGTAGTGTATAGTATGCACTAGTATGTAGTGTAGTGTAGTGTATAGTATGCACTAGTATGTAGTGTAGTGTAGTGTATAGTATGCACTAGTATGTAGTGTAGTGTAGTGTATAGTATGCACTAGTATGTAGTGTAGTGTAGTGTATAGTATGCACTAGTATGTAGTGTAGTGTAGTGTATAGTATGCACTAGTATGTAGTGTAGTGTAGTGTATAGTATGCACTAGTATGTAGTGTAGTGTAGTGTATAGTATGCACTAGTATGTAGTGTAGTGTAGTGTATAGTATGCACTAGTATGTAGTGTAGTGTAGTGTATAGTATGCACTAGTATGTAGTGTAGTGTAGTGTATAGTATGCACTAGTATGTAGTGTAGTGTAGTGTATAGTATGCACTAGTATGTAGTGTAGTGTAGTGTATAGTATGCACTAGTATGTAGTGTAGTGTAGTGTATAGTATGCACTAGTATGTAGTGTAGTGTAGTGTATAGTATGCACTGGTATGTAGTGTAGTGTAGTGTATAGTATGCACTAGTATGTAGTGTAGTGTAGTGTATAGTATGCACTAGTATGTAGTGTAGTGTAGTGTATAGTATGCACTAGTATGTAGTGTAGTGTAGTGTATAGTATGCACTAGTATGTAGTGTAGTGTAGTGTATAGTATGCACTAGTATGTAGTGTAGTGTAGTGAGTATAGTATGCACTAGTATGTAGTGTAGTGTAGTGTATAGTATGCACTAGTATGTAGTGTAGTGTAGTGTATAGTATGCACTAGTATGTAGTGTAGTGTAGTGTATAGTATGCACTAGTATGTAGTGTAGTGTAGTGTATAGTATGCACTAGTATGTAGTGTAGTGTAGTGTATAGTATGCACTAGTATGTAGTGTAGTGTAGTGTATAGTATGCACTAGTATGTAGTGTAGTGTAGTGTATAGTATGCACTAGTATGTAGTGTAGTGTAGTGTATAGTATGCACTAGTATGTAGTGTAGTGTAGTGTATAGTATGCACTAGTATGTAGTGTAGTGTAGTGTATAGTATGCACTAGTATGTAGTGTAGTGTAGTGTATAGTATGCACTAGTATGTAGTGTAGTATACAGTGTATAGTATGCACTAGTATGTAGTGTAGTGTAGTGTATAGTATGCACTAGTATGTAGTGTAGTGTAGTGTATAGTATGCACTAGTATGTAGTGTAGTGTAGTGTATAGTATGCACTAGTATGTAGTGTAGTGTAGTGTATAGTATGCACTAGTATGTAGTGTAGTGTAGTGTATAGTATGCACTAGTATGTAGTGTAGTGTGTGTATAGTATGCACTAGTATGTAGTGTAGTGTGTGTATAGTATGCACTAGTATGTGTGTAGTGTAGTGTATAGTATGCACTAGTATGTAGTGTAGTGTATAGTATGCACTAGTATGTAGTGTAGTGTAGTGTATAGTATGCACTAGTATGTAGTGTAGTGTAGTGTATAGTATGCACTGGTATGTAGTGTAGTGTAGTGTATAGTATGCACTGGTATGTAGTGTAGTGTAGTGTATAGTATGCACTGGTATGTAGTGTAGTGTAGTGTATAGTATGCACTAGTATGTAGTGTAGTGTAGTGTATAGTATGCACTAGTATGTAGTGTAGTGTATAGTATGCACTAGTATGTAGTGTAATGTCTAGTGTGTAATAGTATGTAATGTAGTGTATGGCACGCACTAGTATGTAGTGTAGTGTAGTGTATAGTATGCACTAGTATGTAGTGTAGTGTAGTGTATAGTATGCACTAGTATGTAGTGTAGTGTAGTGTATAGTATGCACTAGTATGTAGTGTAGTGTAGTGTATAGTATGCACTGGTATGTAGTGTAGTGTATAGTATGCACTAGTATGTAGTGTAGTGTAGTGTATAGTATGCACTAGTATGTAGTGTAGTGTAGTGTATAGTATGCACTAGTATGTAGTGTAGTGTAGTGTATAGTATGCACTAGTATGTAGTGTAGTGTAGTGTATAGTATGCACTAGTATGTAGTGTAGTGTAGTGTATAGTATGCACTAGTATGTAGTGTAGTGTAGTGTATAGTATGCACTAGTATGTAGTGTAGTGTAGTGTATAGTATGCACTAGTATGTAGTGTAGTGTAGTGTATAGTATGCACTAGTATGTAGTGTAGTGTAGTGTATAGTATGCACTAGTATGTAGTGTAGTGTAGTGTATAGTATGCACTAGTATGTAGTGTATAGTATGCACTAGTATGTAGTGTGTGTAGTGTATAGTATGCACTAGTATGTAGTGTAGTGTAGTGTATAGTATGCACTAGTATGTAGTGTAGTGTAGTGTATAGTATGCACTAGTATGTAGTGTATAGTATGCACTAGTATGTAGTGTAGTGTAGTGTATAGTATGCACTAGTATGTAGTGTAGTGTAGTGTATAGTATGCACTAGTATGTAGTGTAGTGTAGTGTATAGTATGCACTAGTATGTAGTGTAGTGTAGTGTATAGTATGCACTAGTATGTAGTGTAGTGTAGTGTATAGTATGCACTCTAGTATGTAGTGTAGTGTAGTGTATAGTATGCACTAGTATTGTAGTGTAGTGTATAGTATGCACTAGTATGTAGTGTAGTGTAGTGTATAGTATGCACTAGTATGTAGTGTAGTGTAGTGTATAGTATGCACTAGTATGTAGTGTAGTGTAGTGTATAGTATGCACTAGTATGTAGTGTAGTGTATAGTATGCACTAGTATGTAGTGTAGTGTAGTGTTGAGTATAGTATGCACTAGTATGTAGTGTAGTGTATAGTATGCAATAATAATTTGTGTAGTGTATATTATTTACTAGTATGTAGTTTAGTGTATTGTATGCACTAATATGTAGTGTAGTGTATGGTATGCACTAGTATGTATTTTAGTGTATGTATAGTATGCACTAGTATGTAGTATAGTAAATAGTATGCACTGGTATGTATTTTAGTGTGTGTGTGTATAGTTTGCACTAGTATGTAGTATAGTAAATAGTATGCACTAGTATGTATTGTAGTATATGTATAGTATGCACTAGTATGTAGTTTCACGTATAGTATGCACTAGTAAGTAGTGTAGTGTAGTGTGTGTATAGTATGCACTAGTATGTAGTGTAGTGTATAGTATGCACTAGTATGTAGTGTAGTGTAGTGTATAGTATGCACTAGTATGTAGTGTAGTGTAGTGTATAGTATGCACTAGTATGTAGTGTAGTGTAGTGTATAGTATGCCCTAGTAAGTAGTGTATTGTAGTGTATTTACTAGTATGCACTAGTATGTAGTGTAGTAAATAGTATGCACTAGTATGTATTGTATTGTATAGTATGCACTAGTATGTAGTGTGGTAAATAGTATGCACTAGTATGTAGTGTAGTGTAGTGTATAGTATGCACTAGTATGTATTGTATTGTAGTGTATAGTATGCACTAGTATGTAGTGTAGTGTATGCACTAGTATGTAGTGTAGTGTGTAGTATGCACTAGTATGTAGTGTAGTGTAGTGTATAGTATGCACTAGTATGTAGTGTAGTGTAGTGTATAGTATGCACTAGTATGTAGTGTAGTGTAGTGTATAGTATGCACTAGTATGTAGTGTAGTGTAGTGTATAGTATGCACTAGTATGTAGTGTAGTGTAGTGTATAGTATGCACTAGTATGTATTGTAGTATATGTATAGTATGCACTAGTATGTAGTGTAGTGTAGTGTATAGTATGCACTAGTATGTAGTGTAGTGTAGTGTATAGTATGCACTAGTATGTAGTGTAGTGTAGTGTATAGTATGCACTAGTATGTAGTGTAGTGTAGTGTATAGTATGCACTAGTATGTAGTGTAGTGTAGTGTATAGTATGCACTAGTATTGTATTGTAGTGTATAGTATAGTATGCACTAGTATGTAGTGTAGTGTAGTGTATAGTATGCACTAGTATGTAGTGTAGTGTGGTGTATAGTATGCACTAGTATGTAGTGTAGTGTAGTGTATAGTATGCACTAGTATGTAGTGTAGTGTAGTGTATAGTATACACTAGTATTGTATTGTAGTGTATAGTATAGTATGCACTAGTATGTAGTGTAGTGTAGTGTATAGTATGCACTAGTATGTAGTGTAGTGTATAGTATGCACTAGTATGTATTGTACTGTGTGGCGTTAAAAGTCCTATTAGTGTTATGTAACTAGGTTTTCTCAATCCAACCATGAGAGTGCATGTTTTTGTTCCAGCCCAGCAGTTGCACACGTGATTCATCTAATCAAGGCCTTGCTGGCTAGTTGTTGAATTAGGTGTGGTAGCGCTGGATTGGAACAAATATGTACACATTGTTGTAGCATTGCTTTCGTAACGATTTAAGAAAATATACCATGCTCATTTGATAAAGTCAGTTTATTTTTATTATGCATTTCATTTGAAAAATATAAATTCTAAAATTAATCATTTCACCTGTTTTGTCCTAAAAGACACAAAAATCAATTAAAAAGGGTTAGTATGTAATAATCTAAAATTTAGTTTTTTGCATGTTACATGTTTTAGAATCAGTCCAACATGCTTAATGTACTTCAATCGAGTTGAATAACTACCTCCATGATATGTCCCAGACATAAGTTACACTCATTTTCACTGAATATGGTTAAAACATTGATTCTGAAAATACAATATAAAGCATACTGTTATGTGTTGATATACAGATATCTGGAAAGAAACAAATTAACACAATAACAAAGATAAAAGGTTACCTATTGCATCTTGGTGTTCCAACATGCGGTTATTATGTACAGATATACAGAGGAGAAACCTGGGCCGTATTCATAAAGGATCTCAGAGTAGGACTGCTGATCTGGGATCAGTTTGTCCATCATAATTAATAGGATAAAATAACATAAACTGGAAGGACCTGATCCTAGATCCGCAGTCCTACTCTGAGACGCTGGTCAAGACTGACTGGATACAGAGAGAGGTTGAGCAGTGGAGTCAGTCAGCCAGTCAGCCAGTCATTTAGTCAGTCAGTCAGCCAGCCTTGTCAGTCAGTCAGAAAGGAATATAGTCAGTCAGCCAGAAAGGAATATAGTCAGTCAGCCAGAAAGGAATATAGTCAGTCAGCCAGAAAGGAATATAGTCAGTCAGCCAGAAAGGAATATAGTCAGTCAGCCAGGTGAAAGCAACCGACTGTAGACGAACGTCGAGGAGTGAAGTTGGACTCGGACACTGATGTGGTGTTTGGACAGCGAAGCTCAGTGCAACATGGCAGTGTTGCCATTGTTTATAAAAGTTGTTCTTTATAATATTGAAATGAACATTTCTCCAACCCCTATATCACACACTCAAACTGTAAATATATGTGTTTACATTGTACTAACAATTGGTGAAAGAGAGCCTGAAATATATTAAATTGTACAACGGGTGGGACATTTGCAACATTGTTTCAATATTTAAATTCAATCTCCAGCTGTCCCACAGTAATGAACGTGTCAGGGTCGGGAGTCGGGACGAGACAGACAGGCAGGCAGCATTTCTCAGCCAGTCGAAATCATGAATCAGCTGGCATCATTTTATGGATATACAGTTGAAGTCGGAAGTTTACATACACCTTAGCCAAATACATTTAAACTCAGTTTTTCACAATTCCTGACATTTAATCCTAGTAAAAATTCCCTGTCTTAGGTCAGTTAGAATCACCACTTTATTAAGTTTATTTTGAAATGTCAGAATAATAGTAGAGAATGATTTATTTCAGCTTTTATTTATTTCATCACATTCCCAGTGGGTCAGAAGTTTACATACAGTCAATTAGTATTTGGTAGCATTGCCTTTAAATTGTTTAACTTGTGTCAAACATTTCGGGTAGCCTTCCACAAGCTTCCCACAATAAATTGGGTGAATTTTGGCCCATTCCTCCTGACAGAGCTGGTGTAACTGAGTCAGGTTTGTAGGCCTCCTTGCTCGCACACGCTTTTTCAGTTCTGCCCACAAATGTTCTATAGGATTGAGGTCAGGGCTTTGTGATGGCCACTCCAATACCTTGACTTTGTTGTGCTTAAGCCATTTTGCCACAACTTTGGAATTATGCTTGGGGTCATTGTCCATTTGGAAGACCCATTTGCGATCAAGCTTTAACCCTTCCTGACTGATGTCTTGAGATGTTGCTTCAATATATCCACATAATTTTCCTTCCTCATGATGCCATCTATTTTGTGAAGTGCACCAGTCCCTCCTGCAGCAAAGCATCCTCACAGCATGATGCTGCCACCTCCGTGCTTCACGGTTGGGATGGTTTTCTTCGGCTTGCAAGCCTTCCCCTTTTTCCTCCAAACATAACGATGGTCATTATGGCCAAACAGTTCTATTTTTGTTTCATCAGACCAGTGGACATTTCTCCAAAAAGTACGATCTTTTTGCGTACTGTTGTTTGTACAGATGAACGTGGTACCTTCAGGTGTTTGGAAATTGCTCCCAAAGATGAACCAGACTTGTGGAGGTCAAAAAAAAGATATCTGAGATCTTGGCTGATTTCTTTTGATTTTCCCATGATGTCAAGCTAAGTGGCACTGAGTTTTAAGGTAGGCCTTGAAATACATCCACAGGTACACCTCCAATTGACTCAAATGATGTCAATTAGCCTATCAGAAGCTTCTAAAGCCATGACATTATTTTATGGAATTTTCCAAGCTGTTTAAAGGCACAGTCAACTTAGTGTATGTAAACTTCTGACCCGCTGGAATTGTAATACAGTGAATTATAGGTGAAATAATCTGTCTGTAAACAATTCTTGGAAAAATTACTTGTGTCATGCACAAAGTAGATGTCCTAACCGACTTGCCAAAACTATAGTTTGTTAACAAGACATTTGTGGAGTGGTTGAAAAACGAGTTTTAATGACTCCAACCTAAGTGTATGTACATTTCCGACTTCAACTGTATACAGAGAAATGTCAGTAGAAAACAGGTAAAACGAAACGAAATGCAACTCGTTTGTGGTCTTTCCAGCTTTAGTTTGAATTGATTGTGTTAGCTGTGTTGTTGGCTAGCTCTTCTGAACAACAGTGTCCTAACGAGAGAGCACATTCTCTATGCCAGGCGAAATCGCTCACCATTAGCTCATTGTTATGGATGTGTCCAAATAAATGTCACTAGAAAACAGCTTAAACAAATGCAAATGCAGCTACTGTTGTTATTCTGGCTGCACTGTTTGATGTAACTGTGAGTTATCCGTAGTTGGCTAGCTAGCAAGCAAGGGATAAGAACGTTGCCAACCAGTATGGCAATGTAACATTTAGAACGAACTATTGGGTCGCATCCATAGATACAGAACAAAAAGACTTAACGACTGAGTCGCATCCATAGATACAGAACAAAAAGACTGAACGACTGGGTCGCGTCTCTGGCAACCGAACCGATAGAACGAACGACCAGACGGCTTGGGTAGCAACCCTAGATTTGTGTCGGGACTATATCTCGTGGAAGGATGAAATAGTATGAATAAATTCATCAAAATAAAGTTTTTAATTAAAATATGTCAATCATTATTTGAATATGTTGGTAACCTGTTGTATAAAAGTGATAATGCCATCGAAGCCGGTGTTCGGACGATATATTGGCACGGTTTACCGGCCCTCGACTTCGTCTCGGGCCTAACACTCATGCCAATACATCCTTCAAACACCGGCTTCGATGGCATTATCACTTAAATATCCACTATATACATGAATCGTGGCAAAGTTGGTTCATGTTTCAGTCACGTCCTTTATCACGTTCGAGTGGGTCAAACAAAAACACCCTAATGATTGGTTGACAATAGAGTCTCCCTCAATACAGGTGATGGCTGCAGGATCAAGTTGGTACAGAGCAACTACAGAAGCTTGCTGTCGACTGCAGTCAAATCTTCATGACCTTTGATCACATGGTTTTGTAAAGTTCATTCAGTCGTTATGTAGGCGCAAGTCGGACAATTTCTTTCCTCATGATACAACACACTTTGGAAGACTTGACAAAAATTAACCGCTTGAATGTGCACAGTCATTTAGACAGTTAGACAGACAGTCAATCAGTCAGTCAGACAGTCATTTAGACAGTCAGTCAGACAGTCATTTAGACAGTCTGTCAGTCATTTAGATAGTCAGTCAACCAGACAGACAGTCATTTAGACAGTCAGTCAGTCATTTAGACAGTCAGTCAGTCAGACAGTAATTTAGACAGTAATTTAGACAGTCAGTCAGACAGTCAGACAGACAGTCATTTAGACAGTCAGTCAGTCAGACAGTAATTTAGACAGTAATTTAGACAGTCAGTCAGACAGTCAGACAGACAGTCATTTAGACAGTCAGTCAGTCATTTAAACAATCAGTCAACATTATGATGCTATTAGATAAAACAACCATCATTATGAATGGGTGGTGTTCTGAAACACAATCACTGTGTCGGCTGAACCGCTGTCCAAACTCAGACTCTGTGATGGAGGTCTTAGTACAACATGCAGGTTACATTGGGAAGTCTTGAGTGGACCAGGTCTTAGTTTGACATGTAGGTTACATTGGGGAGACTGCATTCTGAAACCTCTTCCCCTTATCAAACATACATTATGGTGGATATTTAATTCTTACACCAGTACAAAATAATAATTGTTCAAAATAAAGGAAAAATGGCTTCAGTTTGGATGGACCTCACATGTTGCAGAGTCCTCAGTCTGACCAATGAGATAGGATATTGAAATGAAGTGGTGTGTCTGAGTGCTGCAGCACCCGTGTGTCTTACAGGTGGTCATTACAGTTAACAGTAAAGTGTTGCAATCACAACTCCAGTGAATTCAAATCTGCATCTAGACAAACAAAATACCAAACATTGTTTAAAAGTGAACTTATTTAGTAATATTTATATTATATCTCTATGTCACATGGTATTTCTCTGATGTTATATTATATTTCATCTCTTGAATAATTTGTACAAGAAGTAAAAGAACAGAAGACATATGAACTATATTCCATGCTGTGTCCAACTAGAGAAATTAACACACACCATCTGCCAGCTAAAATCAGAGGCAGAGCTACAAAATCAATCAAAATATTGTTTTCCGCAATTCCTTTTATACTTCTAATAATTGAGACGAAGAACTATATATATAAAAAGAGCAGAAGTGGTTCTACATGCTGCTGCTTCTCTAATAATGAGAACACAACTGTGGATGAATTATGAAGAACAGCAGAACCATAGAACAGTAGACCCGTAGAACCCTAGAACAGTGGAACAGTAGAACAGTGGAACAGTGGAACAGTAGAACAGTAGAACCGTAAAACCATAGAACAGTAGAACCGTAGAACAGTAACACCATAGAACAGTGGAACCGAAGAACCATAGCACAGTAGAAGAACTGTAGAATAGTAGAACCATAGAACGGTAGAACCGTAGAAGAGTAGAACCATAGAACCGTAGAATAGTAGAACCATAGAACAGTAGAACCGTAGAAGAGTAGAACCATAGAACCGTAGAATAGTAGAACCATAGAACAGTAGAATCGTAGAAGAGTAGAACCATAGAACAGTATCACCGTAGAAGAGTAGAACCATAGAACAGTAGAATAGTAGGACCATAGAACAGTAGAACAGTAGAATAGTAGAACCGTAGAACCATAGAATAGTAGAACCATAGAACAGTAGAACAGTAGAAAGGAGTTAGGCGTGTCACACCGTAGAACAGAATAACCGAAGAACCGTAGAACCATAGCACAGTAGAAGAACAGTAGAACAGTAGAACCATAGAACAGTAGAACCACATAATAGTAGAACCATAGAATAGTAGAAGAACAGTAGAACCATAGAACAGTAGAACCGTAGAATAGTAGAACCATAGAACAGTAGAACCATAGAACAGTAGAGCCATAGAACAGTAGAACAGTAGAAAGGAGTTAGGCGTGTCAGACACAGTGTTTCAGAATGAGGAAGACAGACAAACCTACAGCAGTAGCTGAAAAAACTGAAAGATCTACTGATGAAACCATGTTCTCCTCTTCCTATTGGTTAGGATCTAGCGATGAAACCATGTTGTCCTCTTCCTATTGGTTGATCCCTGGGAGGCTCAACTCCTCCCTTCACCAGGTCAAGTTTCAGATAATCACTAGTTTTCATTATTGGTTTTTGGAAAACAGAAAGCAAATAATAATTGTTTAAAACAAATCAAGTGTGAGTATTGTTGGTGCTGAGTGTTTGTGTGAGGAGGTTCTTGGGCATGGAGAGGGGCTTGGGCATGGATGAGAGGCTTGGGGCATGGATGAGGGTCTTGGGGCATGGATGAGGGTCTTGGGGCTTGGACGAGGGTCTTGGGGCATGGAGGAGGGTCTTGGGGCATGGAGGAGGGTCTTGGGGCTTGGACGAGGGTCTTGGGGCATGGAGGAAGGTCTTGGGGCATGGAGGAAGGTCTTGGGGCTTGGACGAGGGTCTTGGGGCATGGAGGAGGGTCTTGGGCATGGAGGAGAGGCTTGGGGCATGGAGGAGAGGCTTGGGGCATGGAGGAGAGGCTTGGGGCATGGTGGAGGGTCTTGGGGCTTGGACGAGGGTCTTGGGGCATGGATGAGGGTCTTGGGGCATGGAGGAGGGTCTTGGGGCATGGAGGAAGGTCTTGGGGCTTGGACGAGGGCCTTGGGGCATGGAGGAGGGTCTTGGGCATGGAGGAGAGGCTTGGGGCATGGAGGAGAGGCTTGGGGCATGGAGGAGAGGCTTGGGGCATGGAGGAGAGGCTTGGGGCATGGACCGGGGTCTTGGGTCTTGGGGCATGGAGGAGAGGCTTGGGGCATGGAGGAGGGGGCATGGAGGAGAGGCTTGGGGCATGGACGAGGGTCTTGGGGCATGGAGGAGAGGCTTGGGGCATGGGGGCTTGGGGCATGGAGGAGAGGCTTGGGGCATGGAGGAGAGGCTTGGGGCATGGAGGAGAGGCTTGGGGCATGGAGGAGAGGCTTGGGGCATGGGCAGGGTCTTGGGGCATGGAGGAGGGTCTTGGGGCATGGAGGAGAGGCTTGGGGCATGGAGGAGAGGCTTGGGGCATGGAGGAGGGTCTTGGGGCATGGAGGAGGGTCTTGGGGCTGTTGAGATGTAGGGGCTACAGAGAGGTCGCAGACCCTCGGCTCTTCCAGTGGTAACCGTTGTCATCAGGGTCCATCTCAATCCTAATCTGAGGCACGTTGAGTGGACTCATCTCTGGACTGTGACACACAAACGGACAGACAGACAGATACAACTTTTTTTAAATAACATCACATTAACTCATCAATTCACCATTTTTAAGTGGTCAACTGGGTGGGACTTCCTATGGGTTAACAAAGGACCACATGATTCCATCCAGGTCATCAGGAGGGATCAGCCAATGAATTATACTGGTGAGAAAACATTCCATTACTCCAGGTGGCAGTAAATCACCAACCTTGGCTTTATTTTTATTTTATTTTTTTATTTCACCTTTATTTAACCAGGTAAACCAGTTGAGAACAGGTTCTCATTTACAACTGCGACCTGGCCAAGATAAAGCAAAGCAGTGCAATAAAAACAACACAGAGTTACATATGGGGTAAAAAAACATAAAGTCAAAAATACAACAGAAAATATATATACAGTGTGTGCAAATGTAGCAAGTTATGGAGGTAAGGCAATAAATAGGCTATAGTGCAGAATAATTGCAATAGTATTAACACTGGAATGTTAGATGTGCAAGAGATTATGTGCAAATAGAGATACTGGGGTGCAAAATAACAAAATAAATAACAATATAGGGATGAGGTAGTTGGGTGGGCTAATTTCAGATGGGCTGTGTACAGGTGCAATGATCGGTAAGGTGCTCTGACAACTGATGCTTAAAGTTATTGAGGGAGATAAGAGTCTCAGCTTCAGAGATTTTTGCAATTGTTCCAGTCATTGGCAGCAGAGAACTGGAAGGAATGGCGGCCAAAGGAGGTGTTGGCTTTGGGAATGACCAGTGAGATATACCTGCTGGAGCGCAGACTACGGGTGGGTGCTGCTATGGTGACCAATGAGCTAAGATAAGGCGGGGATTTGCCTAGCAGTGATTTATAGATGGCCTGGAGCCAGTGGGTTTGACGACGAACATGTAGTGAGGACCAGCCAACAAGAGCGTACAGGTCACAGTGGTGGGTAGTGTATGGGGGCTTTGGAGACAAAACGGATGGCACTGTGATAGACTACATCCAATTTGCTGAGTAGAGTGTTGGAGGCTATTTTGTAAATGACATCGTCGAAGTCAAGGATCGGTAGGATAGTCAGTTTTACGAGGGCATGTTTGGCAGCATGTGTGAAGGAGGCTTTGTTGCGAAATAGGAAGCTTCGATTCTAGATTTAACTTTGGATTGGAGATTCTTTATGTGAGTCTGGAAGTTGAGTTTACAGTCTAACCAGACACCTAGGTATTTGTAGTTGTCCACATACTCTAGGTCAGACCCGTCGAGAGTGGTGATTCTAGTCGGGTGGGCGGGTGCCAGCAGCGTTCGATTGAAAAGCATGCATTTAGTTTTACTAGTGTTTAAGAGCAGTTGGAGGCTACTGAAGGATTGTTGTATGGCATTGAAGCTCGTTTGGAGGTTTGTTAACACAGTGTCCAATGAAGGGCCAGATGTATACAAAATGGTGTCGTCTGCGTAGAGGTGGATCTGAGAGTCACCAGCAGCAAGAGCGACATCATTGATATACACGGAGAAAAGTGTCGGCCCAAGAATTGAACCCTGTGGCACCCCCATAGAGACTGCCATAGGTCCAGACAACAGGCCCTCCGATTTGACACACTGAACTCTATCTGAGAAGTAGTTGGTGAACCAGCGCGAGGCAGTCATTTGAGAAACCAATTCAAACCAGTTCAGACAACACCCTCCAGGGGGCAGTAAATCACCAACCTTGGCTTTATACCTGTTCAGACAACACCCTCCAGGGGGCAGTAAAGCACCAACCTTGGCTTTATACCTGTTCAGACAACACCCTCCAGGGTGCAGTAAAGCACCAACCTTGGCTTTATACCTGTTCAGACAACACCCTCCAGGGGGCAGTAATCACCAACATTGGCTTTATACCTGTTCAGACAACACCCTCCAGGTGGCAGTAAATCACCAACCTTGGCTTTATACCAGTTCAGACAACACCCTCCAGGGGGCAGTAAATCACCAACCTTGGCTTTATACCAGTTCAGACAACACCCTCCAGGGGGCAGTAAACACCAACCTTGGCTTTATACCAGTTCAGACAACACCCTCCAGGTGGCAGTAAATCACCAACCTTGGCTTTATACCAGTTCAGACTACACCCTCCAGGGGGCAGTAAATCACCAACCTTGGCTTTATACCTGTTCAGACAACACCCTCCAGGGGGCAGTAAACACCAACGTTGGCTTTATACCAGTTCAGACTACACCCTCCAGGTGGCAGTAATCACCAACCTTGGCTTTATACCTGTTCAGACAACACCCTCCAGGGGGCAGTAAATCACCAACCTTGGCTTTATACCAGTTCAGACAACACCCTCCAGGTGGCAGTATGCACCCTTTCAGTTTGTTTACCTCAATGGCGCTGCCCATCCTCTCACAGATGCCGTAATGGTACAGATACGATGTGACCCTAACCATGTGACCTCAGCATCCACCATCCAACCACTATGCATGAACACACACACACACATACAGCCCTCTGTTAATGAGGTCTCACCTTGACTGACAGTTGGCCTGGTAGAAGAGCAGCTGCTCAGCACGATGAGTGTCGATCCAGGAATGATGAGGATTTATCTCCTGGGACGGACGGACAGACAGACAGACAGACAGACAGACAGACAGACAGACAGACAGACAGAGACAGAGACAGAGACAGAGACAGAGACAGAGACAGAGAGAGAGAGAGAGAGAGAGAGAGAGAGAGAGAGAGAGAGAGAGAGAGAGAGAGAGAGAGAGACATTATCCCATATCAGTCATTATAACATACATAGCTTCACATCACTACTAGTATAACTGACAAAGGGGAGCTTCTGACTATTTCTTCTAGGATTATTTTAGTTGAAAACATCATTATCATTGTGAAGAGTGCATTTTTGTAATATTGCATGCTTTGAGTTTAGTGATGCTAATCCCAATATGAGCTTTTCTGTTGCTACCACAAACATAGTGATGTTTGGGTAGATGCTGAAATACGCAGTGCATTTCAAGAGGATAGCCAGGATTCAATCAAAGGCCCACTGCCTTGTCGACAATGCACCTTTCATATGCAATGTACCTTACGTTCTCGGAGATCGCGTTCACTGTAAATGCTGCAGATCTCGGTTCCAGCATAAATTACCTTTAAAAGTAAAATGAGGTGCGCTTGTCGACGATGTGCCTTTGATTGAATCCTGGCCGGTATTCCAACATTGCCAAAACATCAAATATGGTTTGTATGAAGGAGGTCGGCTTATCAACATGAAAGCACAGTTCTCTATACACAACACCCCAGCATCACCAATATGCCAGCTTTTAAACAGTGTATTAGACCAAGCAGGAAGAAAAGGTGGAAATATCCCAAAGCCTTTGAAACATCAGAAGCACCATACAGGCACATGTGATGGTGAACAGGGTGAGATGAACCGACAGAGAGAAGTAAAGATCAAACACTGGTTAATAAGAGCAGCAGAGACCGCAGAGGACTAGCGTGAGACAGTTGGAGGAGTGAGTGAGTAGTGAGTGAGTGAGAGAGAACGGAAGAGAGTGAGAGATTTTTTATTTCATTTATTAGGATCCCCATTAGCCGACGCCAATGGCAACAGCTAGTCTTACAGGAGTCCAACACATAATGAAAAAGACATTACAGACTAAATACTTTACAATTTACATAAATTTAAAAACATTAACATGTAGTGTGTGTGTGCATCTATCAGTTCCACATACATGTCAGTACATACACACAACAAGTAGGTCACATGGGGGAGAGGCGTGGTGCATGAGGTGTTGCTTTATTAGTTTTTTGAAACCAGGTTTGCTGTTCACTTGTGTTATACGAGATGGAAGGGAGGAGAGAGAGAGAGAAAGAGAGAGAGAGAGCAGGTCATGAGCAGATGAGCTCCTGAATCTTTTAGTGTTTTTCTACAAAAAGATAGATTTAGAGTTGGATAAACGTGCCTTTTTTTTTTTACAAGGAAATATACAGGATACTACCCTGCACGACATAACCTTCACTACAAATCAAAACTCAAAATCTGATTTTGAACAAAATACTTGGAAGGATTCTGGAAGGATTCTTACTACCAAGGATTCTTAAAGCCAAGGACTATCCAGCAAACTGTCAGACAAACCAACAACCAGCCTATTAAAACAACAGAAACCTGAAAATATCATCCAACCTGGAACTGAGTATGTAATGTTTAGTATGAGATCACACTACCCCTGGGCATGGCACACTGCTATAAGATCACACTACCCCTGGGCATGGCACACTGCTATAAGATCACACTACCCCTGGGCATGGCACACTGCTATTAGATCACACTACCCCTGGGCATGGCACACTGCTATAAGATCACACTACCCCTGGGCATGGCACACTGCTATAAGATCACACTACCCCTGGGCATGGCACACTGCTGTAAGATCACACTACCCCTGGGCATGGCACACTGCTATAAGATCACACTACCCCTGGGCATGGCACACTGCTATAAGATCACACTACCCCTCTTTTAATAGAGAGGGTATTGGAGGAGGGTGGAACATCAGAATACTGGAAAACGAGGACCCTGAGACTGAGACAGCCTCTGTCAACCTGTACAAGAATGGAACAGTGGTGGTGCAGGGCAACTTCATACATCCCTCTGTCAACCTGTAGAATGGAACAGTGGTGGTGCAGGGCAACTTCATACATCCCTCTGTCAACCTGTAGAATGGAACAGTGGCAACTTCATCCACTTTCAGCAGGACTTCCAGAGAGCAGGAGCAGCTCTACCCCACCCCGAGGGAGTCTGATCATACCCCCTCTTCAAACTGCCCTGCAGACGAGGAGAGTCACCCCCCCAGACACTGAACACACCCAGAACTGCACTGCTCCTCCATCACTGAGAGGGATACATTCACAGAGCTGGAGAGAGACATGGTGGAGCTCAGAGAGCTGGTCCACACACTCCAGACAGAACAGACACACAAAACAGACCAGCACAACAACACCTATCTACCAGGCCCACCACCCTGGACTTGAACCCTAACCCTAACCCACAAAACAGACCAGCACAACAACACCTATCTACCAGGCCCACCACCCTGGACTTGAACCCTAACCCTAACCCACAAAACAGACCAGCACACCCCCACCCCCCCTACAATACCCAGAGGGCTGAAACAGACCAGCACAACAACACCTATCTACCAGGCCCACCACCCTGGACTTGAACCCTAACCCTAACCCACAAAACAGACCAGCACAACAACACCTATCTACCAGGCCCACCAACCTGGACTTGACCTGACTCTATGACCAAATGAAATTAAATGTAATTGGTCGCGTACACATATTTTGCAGATGTTATCGCAGGTGCAGCGAAATGCATATGTTTCTAGCTCCAACGTTGCAGTAATACCTAACAATACACACAAATCCCAAAATTATAGTAATTAAGAAATATCAGAACAGTATGGACAGTATATGAATAGAAAAGCTGTGTATTTACCATATATAGGATGGATAAGCCTTGACTAGAATACAGCATATACATACAGTGCATTCGGAAAGTATTCAGACCCCTTGACTTTTCCCACATTTTGTTACGTTACAGCCATATTCTAAAATTGATTACATTAATTAATTTCCTCATCAATCTAAACACAATACCCCATACTGACAAAGTGAAAACAGTTTTTAGAAATGTTTGAAAATGTATTACAAATAAAAAACAGATACCTTATTTACATAAGTCATCAGAACATTTGCTATGAGACTCGAAATCGAGCTCAGGTGCATCATGTTTCCACTGATAATCCTTGAGATGTTTCTACAACTTGATTGGAGTCCACCTCTGGTAAATTCAATTGATTGGACATGATTTGGAAAGGCACACACCTGTCTATATAAGGTCCCACAGTTGACAGTGCATGTCAGAGCAGAAACCAAGCCATGAGGTCGAAGGAATTGTCCGTAAAGCTCCGAGACAGGATTGTGTTGAGGCACAGATCTGGGGAAGGGTAACCAAAATATTTCTGCAGCCTTGAAGGTCCCCAAGAACACAGTGGCTTCCATCATTCCATCATTCTTAAATGGAAGGAGTTTGGAACCACTAAGACTCTTACTAGAGCTGGCCGCCCGGCCAAGTTGAGCAATTGAGGGAGAAGGGCCTTAGTCAGGGTGACCAATAATCCGATGGTCACTCTGACAGAGCTCCAGAGTTCCTCTGTGGAGATGGGAGAACCTTCCAGAAGGACATCCATCTCTGCAGCACTCCACCAATCAGGCCTTTATGTTAGAGTGGCCAGACGGAGTTTGCCAAAGGCACCTAAAGGACTCTCAGAGCATGAGAAACAAGATTCTCTGGTCTGATGAAACCAAGATTGAACTCTTTGGCGTGAATGCAAAGCATCACGTCTGGAGGAAACCTGGCACCATCCCTACGGTGAAGCATGGTGGTGGTAGCATCAAGCTGTGGGGATGTTTTTCAGCGGCAGGGACTGGGAGACTAGTCAGGATCGAGGGAAAGATGAACGGAACAAAGTACAGAGAGATCCTTGATGAAAACCTGCTCCAGAGCGCTCAGGACCTCAGACTGGGGCGAAGGTTCACCTTCCAACAGGACAACGACCGTAAGCACACAGCCAAGACAACACAGGAGTGGCTTTGGGACAAGTCTCTGAATGTCCTTGAGTGGCCCAGCCAGAGCCCGGACTTGAACCCGATCTAACATCTCTGGAGAGACCTGAAAATAGCTGTGCAGCGACGCTCCCCATCCAACCTGACAGAGCTTGAGAGGAGCTGCAGAGAAGAATGGGAGAAACTCCCCAAATACAGGTGTGCCAAGCTTGTAGTGTCATGCCCAAGAAGTAAATGTGATATTTCAGTTTTTAATTGTAATAAATGTGCACTTTTTTTCTAAAACCTGTTTTTGCTTTGTCATTATTGGGTATTGTGTGTAGATTGATGAGGGGGAAAAACAACTTAATCAATTTTAGAATAAGGCTGTAACGCAACAAAATGTGGAAAAAGTCAAGGGGTCTGAATACTTTCTGAATGCACTTAATAAAGTGGGTAAAACAGCATGTAAACATTGTTAAAGTGACCAGTGTTCAATGACTCAATGTACAGCATAGGGCAGCAGTCTCTAAGGTGCAGGGTAGAGTACCGGGTGGTGACTCTATATACTGTACATAGGGCAGCAGTCTCTAAGGGGCAGGGTAGAGTACCGGGTGGTGACTCTATATACTGTACATAGGGCAGCAGTCTCTAAGGTGCAGGGTAGAGTACCGGGTGGTGACTCTATATACTGTACATAGGGCAGCAGTCTCTAAGGTGCAGGGTAGAGTACCGGGTGGTGACTCTATATACTGTCCATAGGGCAGCAGTCTCTAAGGTGCAGGGTAGAGTACCGGGTGGTGACTCTATATACTGTACATAGGGCAGCAGTCTCTAAGGTGCAGGGTAGAGTACTGGGTGGTGACTCTATATACTGTCCATAGGGCAGCAGTCTCTAAGGGGCAGGGTAGAGTACTGGGTGGTGACTCTATATACTGTCCATAGGGCAGCAGTCTCTAAGGGGCAGGGTAGAGTACCGGGTGGTAGCCAGCTAGTGACAGTGACTACGTTCAGGGCAGGGTACTGGGTGGAGGCCGGCTAGTGGTGACTATTTAGCAGTCTGATGGCCTGGAGATAAAAGCAAATTTTCAGTCTCTTGGTCCCAGCTTTGATGCACCTGTACTGTCTCCACCTTCTAGATGATAGCGGGGTGAACAGGCTGTGGCTCGGGTGACTGAGGTTCTTAAGGATCTTCTTGGCCTTCCTGTGACACCGGGTGCTGTAGATGTCCTGGAGGCCAGGCAGTGTGCCCCCGGTGATGCATTGGGCTGACTGCACCACCCTCTGGAGAGCCCTGGGATTGCGGATGGTGCAATTGCCGTACCAGGCGGTGATACAGCCCGACAGGATGCTCTAAATGGTGCATCTGTAGAAGTTTGTTGCGAAATAGGAAGCCGATTCTAGATTTAACTTTGGATTGGAGATTCTTAATGTGAGTCTGGAAGGAGAGTTTACAGTCTAACCAGACACCTAGGTATTTGTAGTTGTCCACATACTCTAGGTCAGACCCGTCGAGAGTGGTGATTCTAGTTGGGTGGGCGGGTGCCAGCAGCGTGCATTTAGAGCATGCATTTAGTTTTACCAGTGTTTAAGAGCAGTTGGAGGCTACTGAAGGAGTGTTGTATGGCATTGAAGCTCGTTTGGAGGTTTGTTAACACAGTGTCCAATGAAGGGCCAGATGTCCACGATCAGCTCCTTTGTTTTGTTGACGTTGAGGGAGAGGTTATTTTCCTGGAACCACTCCGCCAGGGCCCTCACCTCCTTCCTGTGAGCTGTCTCGTCATTGTTGGTAATCAGGCCTAACGCTGTTGTGTCATCTGCAAACTTGATGATTGAGTTGGAGACATGCGTGGCCACACATTCATGGATGAACAGGGAGTACAGGAGGGGGCTGAGCATGCACCCTTGTAGGGCCCCCGTGTTGAGGATCAGCGTAGTGGGGTAGGCCCGTCAGGAAGTCCAGCAACCAGTTGCACAGGGCAGGGTTCAGACCCAGGGTCCCGAGCTTAGTGATGAGCTTGGAGGGCACCATGGTGTTGAAGGCTGAGCTGTAGTCGATGAACAGCATTCTTACATAGGTATTCCACTTGTCCATGTGGAATAGGGCAGTGTGCAGTGCGATGGCAGTTGCGTCCTCCGTGGATCTATTGGGGCGGTATGCAGATTGTAGTGGGTCTGGGGTGTCGGGTAAGGTGGAGGTGATATGATCCTTAACTAGCCTCTCAAAGCACTTCATGATGACTGTGTTTTCCACGAAGAAGGTGTTTAGTGTGTTTAGGTGAACAGTCCATGAGTGTTTTATCTTTATAATCTGTGATTGTCTGGAGTCCCTGCAACATCCGTCTAATGTCTCCACTTTGGCCCTGTTTGATTGGCTTACGGAGGGCATAGCTGGACTGTTTTTAGGAGGTAGATCCATGTTCCCAGTCACCATGCCGTGGTTAACTGTGGTGGTTCGAACTTTCAGTTTTGCGCAAATGCTGTCATCTATCCACGGTGTTTGGTTTGGATAAGTTCGTCACAGTGGGAACAACATCCTCTATGCACTTCCTGATGAAACCAGTCACCGAGTCAGTGTATACGTCAATACTATTCTTAGAGGCAGTTTCTGTGGCTCTAAGACTGGAATCCAGTTTGCACAAAGTCAATGGAGTTCCTTGAGATCCGTCGCGGTGTCGGCTTGGGGGGGAATATACACAGCCATGTTGATGACCAAAGAGAATTCTCTGCTGTCGGCATTTGATGGTGAGGTATTCCAGATTAGGAGAACAAAAGGACTTGAGTTCCTGTACGTAACCCCAATCACACCATGAGTAGTTAATCATGAAACACACACTTCCATCTTTCTTTTTCCCGGAGAGTTCTTTCTTCCTGTCCACGCGATGAACGGAGAACCCCGGGGCCAGTATATCCAGAGAGAGCCATGATTCCATGAAACAGAGCATGTTACAGTCCCTGATGTCTCTCTGGAAGGAGATCCTCGCCCTCAGCTTGTCTACTTTATTGTCCAGGGACTGAACATTAGCAGGTAATATATTTGTATTTTTGTATTTATTATGGATCCCCATTAGCTGCCAAGGCAGCAGCTACTCTTCCTGGGGTTCAGCAAAATTAAAGGAGTTATATATAATTAAAAACATTACATTACATTTCACAACACATTAAGTGTGTGCCCTTAGGCCACTACTCTACAAAAAAATTTTACATTTACATTTTTTGTCATTTAGCAGACGCTCTTATCCAGAGCGACTTACAGTTAGTGAGTGCATACATTATTATTTTTTCATACTGCCCCCCCGTGGGAATCAAACCCACAACCCTGGCGTTGCAAACACCATGCTCTACCAATTGAGCTACATCCCTGCCGGCCATTCCCTCCCCTACCCTGGACGAATTGTGCGCCGCCCCATGGGTCTCCCGTTCGCGGCCGACTACGACAGAGCCTGGATTCGAACCAGGATCTCTAGTGGCACAGCTAGCACTGCGATGCAGTGCCTTAGACCACTGCGCCACTCGGGAGACTACCACATATCTATAACACAAAATCCATGTGTATGTGTGTGTATAGTGCATATGTTATCATGTGTGTGTGTTTGTACCTATGTGTGTGTGTGTGTGTCTCTTCACAGTCCCCGCTGTTCCATAAGGTGTATTTTTATCTGTTTTTTAAATCTGATTCTACTGCTTGCATCAGTTACCTGATGTGGAATAGAGTTCCATGTAGTCATGGCTCTATGTAGTACTTTGCACCTCTCATCGTCTGTTTTGGACTTGGGGACTGTGTAGAGACCTCTGGTGGCATGTCTTGTGGGGTATGCATGGTTGTCTGAGCTGTGTGATAGTAGTTTAAACAGACAACTCAGTGTATTCAAATGCCAATACTTCTCACAAAATACAAGTAGTGATGAAATCAATCTCTCCTCTACTTTGAGCCAGGAGAGATTGACATGCATATTATTAATGTTAGCTCCCAGTGTACATTTAAGGTCCAGCCGTGCTGCCCTGTTCTGAGCCAGTTGTAATTTTCCTAAGTTCCTCTTTGTGACACCTGACTACACGACTGAACAGTAGTCCAGGTGTGACAAAACTAGGGCCTGTAGGACCTGCCTTGTTGATAGCGATGTTAAGAAAGCAGAGTAGCGCTTTATTATGGACAGACCTCTCCCCATCTAAGCTACTGTTGCATCAATATGTTTTGACCATGACAGTTTACAATCCAGGGATACGCCAAGCAGTTTAGTCACCTCAACTTGCTCAATTTCCACATTATTTATTACAAGATTTAGTTGAGGTTTAAGGTTTAGTGAATGATTTGTCCCAAATATAATGCTTTTGGTTTTTGAATTATTTAGGACTAACTTATTTCTTGCAACCCATTCTAAAACTGACTGCAGCGCTTTGTTAAGTGTAGCAGTGATTTCACTTGCTGTGGTAGCTGACATGTATAGTGTTGAGTGATCAGCATACATAGCCACTCTGGCTTTACTCAGAGCCAGAGGCAGGTCATTATTAACGATTGAAAAAAGTAATGGGCCTTGACAGCTGCCCTGGGGAATGCCTGACTCTACCTGGATTATGTTGGAGAGGCTTCCATTAAAGAAAACCCTCTGTGTTCTGTTAGACAGGTAACTCTCGATCCAAACTATAGCAGTGGATGTAAAGCAATAATGCATACGTTTTTCCAGCAGCAGATTATGATTGATAATGTCAAAAGCTGCACTGTAGTCTAACAAAAGAGCTCCCACAATCTTTTTATTATCAATTTCTCTCAGCCAACCATCAGTCATTTGTGAAAGTGCCGTACATGTTGAATGCCCTTCCCTGTAAGCGTGCTGAAAATCTGTTGTTAATTTGGTTTCTGGGAAATAGCATTGTATCTGGTCAAAAGTTTCCAAAACTTTACTAAGGGTTGGTAACAGGCTGATTGGTCGGCTGTTTGAGCCAGTAAAGGGGGCTTTACTATTCTTAGGTAGCAGAATTACTTTTGTTTCCCTCCAGGCCTGAGGGCACACACTTTCTAGTAGGCTTAAATTGAAGATATGGAAAATAGGAGTGGCAATATCGTCCGCTATTATCCTCAGTAATTTTCCATCCAAGTTATCAAACCCCAGTGGCTTGTCATTGTTGATAGACAACAATACTTTTTTCACCTTTTCCACACTCAGTTTACGGAATTCAAAATTACAATGCTTGTCTTTCAAAATTTAGTCAGTTATGCATGGATGTGTAGGTTCAGAATTTGTTATTGGCATGTCACGCCTAAGTTTGCTAATCTTGCCAATGAAAAAAATCATTAAAGTAGTTGGCAATATCAGTGGGTTTTGGATGAATGAACCATCTGATTCAATGAATGATGGAGCGGATTTCGCCTTCTTGCCCAAAATGTCATTTAAGGTGCTCCAAAGCTTTTTACTGTCATTCTTTATATAATTTATCTTTGTTTCATAGTATATTTTCTGCTTCTTTTTATTCAGTTTAGTCACATGATTTCTCGATTTACTAGAAAGTACGTTTGCCAATCGGCTGTGCAGCCTGACTTCTTGTATTTGCCATTCCTTTTGATTCATCCCTCTCAACCATAAAATGTTTAATCCACAGAGATGTAACAGTTTGTACAGTCATTTTCTTAATGGGTGCATGCTTACTAGTAACTGGAATAAGCAATTTCATAAATGTGTCAAGTGCAGCGTCTGGTTGCTCCTCATTACACTCCACAGACCAGAAAATATTATTTACATCAACAACATAGGAATCACTACAAAACTGCTTATATGACCTCTTATACACTATATTAGGCCCAGCCTTTGGAACTTTGGTTTTCCGAGATATGGCTACTATATTGTGATCACTACAGCCGTTAGATGTGGATGATGCTTTAGAGGATATTTCTGCATCATTAGTAACGATATGATCAATACATGTTGATGATTTGATTCCTGTGCTGTTTGTAACTACCCTGGTAGGTTGACTGATAACCTGAACCAGGTTGCAGGCACTGGTTACAGTTGGAAACTTTCTCTTGAGTGGGCAGCTTGATGAAATCCAGTCAATATTTAGGTCACCCAGAAAATATACGTCTCTGTTGAGATCACATACATTATCAAGCATTTCACACATACACTATATATATATACAAAAGTATGTGGACACCCCTTCAAATTAGTAGATTTGGTTATTTCAGCCTCAACCGTTGCTGACAGGTGTATAAAATCAAGCACACAGCCATACAATCTCCATAGAGAAATATTGGCTGTAGAATGGCCTTACTGAAGAGCTCAGTGACTTTCAACATGGCACCATCATAGGATGCCACCTTTCCAACAAGTCAGTTTGTCAAAGTTCTGCCCTGCTAGAGCTTCCCCGGTCAACTGTAAGTGCTGTAATTGTGAAGAGGTATAGAGGAGATGGACCCACTGATTGCCCTCTAGGTGCCAGAGAGCTGGTAGTCCCATCCACCTGGTTACCCTCTAGGTGCCAGAGAGCTGGTAGTCCCATCCACCTGGTTGCCCTCTAGGTGCCAGAGAGCTGGTAGTCCCATCCACCTGGTTGCCCTCTAGGTGCCAGAGAGCTGGTAGTCCCATCCACCTGATTACCCTCTAGGTTACAGAGAGCTGGTAGTCCCATCCACCTGATTACCCTCTAGGTTACAGAGAGCTGGTAGTCCCATCCACCTGGTTGCCCTCTAGGTGCCAGAGAGCTGGTAGTCCCATCCACCTGATTACCCTCTAGGTGCCAGAGAGCTGGTAGTCCCATCCACCTGGTTACCCTCTAGGTGCCAGAGAGCTGGTAGTCCCATCCACCTGGTTACCCTCTAGGTGACAGAGAGCTGGTAGTCCCATCCACCTGGTTACCCTCTAGGTGCCAGAGAGCTGGTAGTCCCATCCACCTGATTACCCTCTAGGTGACAGAGAGCTGGTAGTCCCATCCACCTGGTTACCCTCTAGGTGCCAGAGAGCTGGTAGTCCCATCCACCTGGTTACCCTCTAGGTGACAGAGAGCTGGTAGTCCCATCCACCTGGTTACCCTCTAGGTGACAGAGAGCTGGTAGTCCCATCCACCTGATTACCCTCTAGGTGACAGAGAGCTGGTAGTCCCATCCACCTGGTTACCCTCTAGGTGACAGAGAGCTGGTAGTCCCATCCACCTGATTACCCTCTAGGTGCCAGAGAGCTGGTAGTCCCATCCACCTGATTACCCTCTAGGTGACAGAGAGCTGGTAGTCCCATCCACCTGATTACCCTCTAGGTGCCAGAGAGCTGGTAGTCCCATCCACCTGGTTACCCTCTAGGTGCCAGAGCGCTGGTAGTCCCATCCACCTGGTTGCCCTCTAGGTGACAGAGAGCTGGTAGTCCCATCCACCTGATTACCCTCTAGGTGCCAGAGAGCTGGTAGTCCCATCCACCTGATTACCCTCTAGGTGCCAGAGAGCTGGTAGTCCCATCCACCTGGTTGCCCTCTAGGTGACAGAGAGCTGGTAGTCCCATCCACCTGATTACCCTCTAGGTGCCAGAGAGCTGGTAGTCCCATCCACCTGATTACCCTCTAGGTTACAGAGAGCTGGTAGTCCCATCCACCTGATTACCCTCTAGGTGCCAGAGAGCTGGTAGTCCCATCCACCTGATTACCCTCTAGGTGCCAGAGAGCTGGTAGTCCCATCCACCTGATTACCCTCTAGGTGACAGAGAGCTGGTAGTCCCATCCACCTGATTACCCTCTAGGTGACAGAGAGCTGGTAGTCCCATCCACCTGATTACCCTCTAGGTGCCAGAGAGCTGGTAGTCCCATCCACCTGGTTACCCTCTAGGTGCCAGAGAGCTGGTAGTCCCATCCACCTGGTTACCCTCTAGGTGCCAGAGAGCTGGTAGTCCCATCCACCTGATTACCCTCTAGGTGCCAGAGAGCTGGTAGTCCCATCCACCTGGTTACCCTCTAGGTGCCAGAGAGCTGGTAGTCCCATCCACCTGGTTACCCTCTAGGTGCCAGAGAGCTGGTAGTCCCATCCACCTGGTTACCCTCTAGGTGCCAGAGAGCTGGTAGTCCCATCCACCTGGTTACCCTCTAGGTGACAGAGAGCTGGTAGTCCCATCCACCTGATTACCCTCTAGGTGCCAGAGAGCTGGTAGTCCCATCCACCTGGTTACCCTCTAGGTGCCAGAGAGCTGGTAGTCCCATCCACCTGATTACCCTCTAGGTGCCAGAGAGCTGGTAGTCCCATCCACCTGGTTACCCTCTAGGTTACAGAGAGCTGGTAGTCCCATCCACCTGGTTGCCCTCTAGGTGACAGAGAGCTGGTAGTCCCATCCACCTGATTACCCTCTAGGTGCCAGAGAGCTGGTAGTCCCATCCACCTGGTTACCCTCTAGGTTACAGAGAGCTGGTAGTCCCATCCACCTGATTACCCTCTAGGTTACAGAGAGCTGGTAGTCCCATCCACCTGATTACCCTCTAGGTGACAGAGAGCTGGTAGTCCCATCCACCTGGTTACCCTCTAGGTGCCAGAGAGCTGGTAGTCCCATCCACCTGGTTACCCTCTAGGTGCCAGAGAGCTGGTAGTCCCATCCACCTGGTTACCCTCTAGGTGCCAGAGAGCTGGTAGTCCCATCCACCTGATTACCCTCTAGGTGCCAGAGAGCTGGTAGTCCCATCCACCTGATTACCCTCTAGGTGCCAGAGAGCTGGTAGTCCCATCCACCTGATTACCCTCTAGGTGCCAGAGAGCTGGTAGTCCCATCCACCTGGTTGCCCTCTAGGTGACAGAGAGCTGGTAGTCCCATCCACCTGGTTGCCCTCTAGGTGACAGAGAGCTGGTAGTCCCATCCACCTGATTACCCTCTAGGTGACAGAGAGCTGGTAGTCCCATCCACCTGATTACCCTCTAGGTGCCAGAGAGCTGGTAGTCCCATCCACCTGGTTACCCTCTAGGTGACAGAGAGCTGGTAGTCCCATCCACCTGATTACCCTCTAGGTTACAGAGAGCTGGTAGTCCCATCCACCTGATTACCCTCTAGGTGACAGAGAGCTGGTAGTCCCATCCACCTGGTTACCCTCTAGGTGACAGAGAGCTGGTAGTCCCATCCACCTGGTTACCCTCTAGGTGACAGAGAGCTGGTAGTCCCATCCACCTGGTTGCCCTCTAGGTTACAGAGAGCTGGTAGTCCCATCCACCTGATTACCCTCTAGGTTACAGAGAGCTGGTAGTCCCATCCACCTGATTACCCTCTAGGTGCCAGAGAGCTGGTAGTCCCATCCACCTGATTACCCTCTAGGTGCCAGAGAGCTGGTAGTCCCATCCACCTGGTTACCCTCTAGGTGACAGAGAGCTGGTAGTCCCATCCACCTGATTACCCTCTAGGTGCCAGAGAGCTGGTAGTCCCATCCACCTGATTACCCTCTAGGTGACAGAGAGCTGGTAGTCCCATCCACCTGATTACCCTCTAGGTGCCAGAGAGCTGGTAGTCCCATCCACCTGATTACCCTCTAGGTGCCAGAGAGCTGGTAGTCCCATCCACCTGGTTACCCTCTAGGTTACAGAGAGCTGGTAGTCCCATCCACCTGATTACCCTCTAGGTGCCAGAGAGCTGGTAGTCCCATCCACCTGGTTACCCTCTAGGTTACAGAGAGCTGGTAGTCCCATCCACCTGATTACCCTCTAGGTGCCAGAGAGCTGGTAGTCCCATCCACCTGATTACCCTCTAGGTGCCAGAGAGCTGGTAGTCCCATCCACCTGGTTGCCCTCTAGGTGCCAGAGAGCTGGTAGTCCCATCCACCTGGTTACCCTCTAGGTGACAGAGAGCTGGTAGTCCCATCCACCTGATTACCCTCTAGGTGACAGAGAGCTGGTAGTCCCATCCACCTGATTACCCTCTAGGTGACAGAGAGCTGGTAGTCCCATCCACCTGGTTACCCTCTAGGTGCCAGAGAGCTGGTAGTCCCATCCACCTGATTACCCTCTAGGTGACAGAGAGCTGGTAGTCCCATCCACCTGATTACCCTCTAGGTGCCAGAGAGCTGGTAGTCCCATCCACCTGATTACCCTCTAGGTGCCAGAGCGCTGGTAGTCCCATCCACCTGGTTGCCCTCTAGGTTACAGAGAGCTGGTAGTCCCATCCACCTGGTTACCCTCTAGGTGCCAGAGAGCTGGTAGTCCCATCCACCTGATTACCCTCTAGGTGCCAGAGCGCTGGTAGTCCCATCCACCTGATTACCCTCTAGGTGACAGAGAGCTGGTAGTCCCATCCACCTGATTACCCTCTAGGTGCCAGAGAGCTGGTAGTCCCATCCACCTGATTACCCTCTAGGTGCCAGAGAGCTGGTAGTCCCATCCACCTGATTACCCTCTAGGTGCCAGAGCGCTGGTAGTCCCATCCACCTGATTACCCTCTAGGTGCCAGAGAGCTGGTAGTCCCATCCACCTGATTACCCTCTAGGTGCCAGAGAGCTGGTAGTCCCATCCACCTGATTACCCCTAGGTGCCAGAGAGCTGGTAGTCCCATCCACCTGATTACCCCTCTAGGTGCCAGAGAGCTGGTAGTCCCATCCACCTGATTACCCTCTAGGTTACAGAGAGCTGGTAGTCCCATCCACCTGATTACCCTCTAGGTGCCAGAGAGCTGGTAGTCCCATCCACCTGGTTGCCCTCTAGGTTACAGAGAGCTGGTAGTCCCATCCACCTGATTACCCTCTAGGTGCCAGAGAGCTGGTAGTCCCATCCACCTGATTACACTCTAGGTGACAGAGAGCTGGTAGTCCCATCCACCTGATTACCCCTCTAGGTGCCAGAGAGCTGGTAGTCCCATCCACCTGGTTACCCTCTAGGTGACAGAGAGCTGGTAGTCCCATCCACCTGATTACCCTCTAGGTGCCAGAGAGCTGGTAGTCCCATCCACCTGATTACCCTCTAGGTGCCAGAGAGCTGGTAGTCCCATCCACCTGGTTACCCTCTAGGTGACAGAGAGCTGGTAGTCCCATCCACCTGATTACCCTCTAGGTGACAGAGAGCTGGTAGTCCCATCCACCTGGTTACCCTCTAGGTGACAGAGAGCTGGTAGTCCCATCCACCTGATTACCCTCTAGGTGACAGAGAGCTGGTAGTCCCATCCACCTGGTTACCCTCTAGGTGCCAGAGAGCTGGTAGTCCCATCCACCTGATTACCCTCTAGGGTGCCAGAGAGCTGGTAGTCCCATCCACCTGATTACCCTCTAGGTGACAGAGAGCTGGTAGTCCCATCCACCTGATTACCCTCTAGGTGACAGAGAGCTGGTAGTCCCATCCACCTGGTTACCCTCTAGGTGCCAGAGAGCTGGTAGTCCCATCCACCTGATTACCCTCTAGGTGCCAGAGAGCTGGTAGTCCCATCCACCTGATTACCCTCTAGGTTACAGAGAGCTGGTAGTCCCATCCACCTGGTTACCCTCTAGGTGACAGAGAGCTGGTAGTCCCATCCACCTGATTACCCTCTAGGTGACAGAGAGCTGGTAGTCCCATCCACCTGATTACCCTCTAGGTGCCAGAGCGCTGGTAGTCCCATCCACCTGATTACCCTCTAGGTGCCAGAGAGCTGGTAGTCCCATCCACCTGATTACCCTCTAGGTGCCAGAGAGCTGGTAGTCCCATCCACCTGGTTGCCCTCTAGGTGCCAGAGAGCTGGTAGTCCCATCCACCTGATTACCCTCTAGGTGACAGAGAGCTGGTAGTCCCATCCACCTGGTTGCCCTCTAGGTGCCAGAGAGCTGGTAGTCCCATCCACCTGATTACCCTCTAGGTGACAGAGAGCTGGTAGTCCCATCCACCTGATTACCCTCTAGGTGACAGAGAGCTGGTAGTCCCATCCACCTGATTACCCTCTAGGTGCCAGAGAGCTGGTAGTCCCATCCACCTGATTACCCTCTAGGTGCCAGAGAGCTGGTAGTCCCATCCACCTGATTACCCTCTAGGTGCCAGAGAGCTGGTAGTCCCATCCACCTGATTACCCTCTAGGTTACAGAGAGCTGGTAGTCCCATCCACCTGATTACCCTCTAGGTGACAGAGAGCTGGTAGTCCCATCCACCTGGTTACCCTCTAGGTGCCAGAGAGCTGGTAGTCCCATCCACCTGGTTACCCTCTAGGTGCCAGAGAGCTGGTAGTCCCATCCACCTGATTACCCTCTAGGTTACAGAGAGCTGGTAGTCCCATCCACCTGATTACCCTCTAGGGTGACAGAGAGCTGGTAGTCCCATCCACCTGGTTACCCTCTAGGTGACAGAGAGCTGGTAGTCCCATCCACCTGATTACCCTCTAGGTGCCAGAGAGCTGGTAGTCCCATCCACCTGGTTACCCTCTAGGTGCCAGAGAGCTGGTAGTCCCATCCACCTGGTTGCCCTCTAGGTGCCAGAGAGCTGGTAGTCCCATCCACCTGATTACCCTCTAGGTGACAGAGAGCTGGTAGTCCCATCCACCTGATTACCCTCTAGGTGCCAGAGAGCTGGTAGTCCCATCCACCTGATTACCCTCTAGGTGACAGAGAGCTGGTAGTCCCATCCACCTGATTACCCTCTAGGTGCCAGAGCGCTGGTAGTCCCATCCACCTGGTTACCCTCTAGGTGACAGAGAGCTGGTAGTCCCATCCACCTGGTTACCCTCTAGGTGCCAGAGAGCTGGTAGTCCCATCCACCTGATTACCCTCTAGGTGACAGAGAGCTGGTAGTCCCATCCACCTGATTACCCTCTAGGTGCCAGAGAGCTGGTAGTCCCATCCACCTGATTACCCTCTAGGTGCCAGAGAGCTGGTAGTCCCATCCACCTGATTACCCTCTAGGTGCCAGAGAGCTGGTAGTCCCATCCACCTGATTACCCTCTAGGTGCCAGAGAGCTGGTAGTCCCATCCACCTGATTACCCTCTAGGTGACAGAGAGCTGGTAGTCCCATCCACCTGATTACCCTCTAGGTGCCAGAGAGCTGGTAGTCCCATCCACCTGATTACCCTCTAGGTGACAGAGAGCTGGTAGTCCCATCCACCTGGTTACCCTCTAGGTGACAGAGAGCTGGTAGTCCCATCCACCTGGTTACCCTCTAGGTGCCAGAGAGCTGGTAGTCCCATCCACCTGATTACCCTCTAGGTGACAGAGAGCTGGTAGTCCCATCCACCTGGTTGCCCTCTAGGTGACAGAGAGCTGGTAGTCCCATCCACCTGGTTACCCTCTAGGTGACAGAGAGCTGGTAGTCCCATCCACCTGATTACCCTCTAGGTGACAGAGAGCTGGTAGTCCCATCCACCTGATTACCCTCTAGGTGACAGAGAGCTGGTAGTCCCATCCACCTGATTACCCTCTAGGTTACAGAGAGCTGGTAGTCCCATCCACCTGATTACCCTCTAGGTGCCAGAGAGCTGGTAGTCCCATCCACCTGATTACCCTCTAGGTGCCAGAGAGCTGGTAGTCCCATCCACCTGATTACCCTCTAGGGTGCCAGAGAGCTGGTAGTCCCATCCACCTGATTACCCTCTAGGTGCCAGAGAGCTGGTAGTCCCATCCACCTGGTTACCCTCTAGGTGACAGAGAGCTGGTAGTCCCATCCACCTGATTACCCTCTAGGTGACAGAGAGCTGGTAGTCCCATCCACCTGATTACCCTCTAGGTGCCAGAGAGCTGGTAGTCCCATCCACCTGGTTACCCTCTAGGTGCCAGAGAGCTGGTAGTCCCATCCACCTGGTTACCCTCTAGGTGACAGAGAGCTGGTAGTCCCATCCACCTGGTTACCCTCTAGGTGACAGAGAGCTGGTAGTCCCATCCACCTGATTACCCTCTAGGGTGCCAGAGAGCTGGTAGTCCCATCCACCTGATTACCCTCTAGGTGCCAGAGAGCTGGTAGTCCCATCCACCTGATTACCCTCTAGGTGCCAGAGAGCTGGTAGTCCCATCCACCTGATTACCCTCTAGGTGCCAGAGAGCTGGTAGTCCCATCCACCTGATTACCCTCTAGGGTGCCAGAGAGCTGGTAGTCCCATCCACCTGGTTGCCCTCTAGGTGCCAGAGAGCTGGTAGTCCCATCCACCTGGTTACCCTCTAGGTGCCAGAGAGCTGGTAGTCCCATCCACCTGGTTACCCTCTAGGTGCCAGAGAGCTGGTAGTCCCATCCACCTGGTTACCCTCTAGGTGACAGAGAGCTGGTAGTCCCATCCACCTGGTTACCCTCTGGGTGCCAGAGAGCTGGTAGTCCCATCCACCTGGTTGCCCTCTAGGTGACAGAGAGCTGGTAGTCCCATCCACCTGATTACCCTCTAGGTGACAGAGAGCTGGTAGTCCCATCCACCTGATTACCCTCTAGGTGACAGAGAGCTGGTAGTCCCATCCACCTGATTACCCTCTAGGTGCCAGAGAGCTGGTAGTCCCCATCCACCTGGTTACCCTCTAGGTGACAGAGAGCTGGTAGTCCCATCCACCTGATTACCCTCTAGGTGCCAGAGAGCTGGTAGTCCCATCCACCTGATTACCCTCTAGGTGACAGAGAGCTGGTAGTCCCATCCACCTGGTTACCCTCTAGGGTGCCAGAGAGCTGGTAGTCCCATCCACCTGATTACCCTCTAGGTGCCAGAGAGCTGGTAGTCCCATCCACCTGATTACCCTCTAGGTGACAGAGAGCTGGTAGTCCCATCCACCTGATTACCCTCTGGGTGCCAGAGAGCTGGTAGTCCCATCCACCTGGTTACCCTCTAGGTGACAGAGAGCTGGTAGTCCCATCCACATGGTTACCCTCTAGGTGCCAGAGCGCTGGTAGTCCCCATCCACCTGATTACCCTCTAGGTGCCAGAGAGCTGGTAGTCCCATCCACCTGATTACCCTCTAGGTGCCAGAGAGCTGGTAGTCCCATCCACCTGATTACCCTCTAGGTGCCAGAGAGCTGGTAGTCCCATCCACCTGGTTGCCCTCTAGGTGCCAGAGCGCTGGTAGTCCCATCCACCTGGTTGCCCTCTAGGTGCCAGAGCGCTGGTAGTCCCATCCACCTGATTACCCTCTAGGTGCCAGAGAGCTGGTAGTCCCATCCACCTGGTTACCCTCTGGGTGACAGAGAGCTGGTAGTCCCATCCACCTGATTACCCTCTAGGTGCCAGAGAGCTGGTAGTCCCATCCACCTGGTTACCCTCTAGGTGCCAGAGAGCTGGTAGTCCCATCCACCTGATTACCCTCTAGGTGCCAGAGAGCTGGTAGTCCCATCCACCTGATTACCCTCTAGGTGACAGAGAGCTGGTAGTCCCATCCACCTGGTTGCCCTCTGGGTGCCAGAGCGCTGGTAGTCCCATCCACCTGATTACCCTCTAGGTGCCAGAGAGCTGGTAGTCCCATCCACCTGGTTACCCTCTAGGTGACAGAGAGCTGGTAGTCCCATCCACCTGGTTACCCTCTAGGTGCCAGAGAGCTGGTAGTCCCATCCACCTGGTTACCCTCTAGGTGACAGAGAGCTGGTAGTCCCATCCACCTGGTTACCCTCTAGGTGCCAGAGAGCTGGTAGTCCCATCCACCTGATTACCCTCTAGGTGCCAGAGAGCTGGTAGTCCCATCCACCTGGTTACCCTCTAGGTGCCAGAGAGCTGGTAGTCCCATCCACCTGATTACCCTCTAGGTGCCAGAGAGCTGGTAGTCCCATCCACCTGATTACCCTCTAGGTGCCAGAGAGCTGGTAGTCCCATCCACCTGATTACCCTCTAGGTGCCAGAGAGCTGGTAGTCCCATCCACCTGGTTGCCCTCTAGGTGCCAGAGAGCTGGTAGTCCCATCCACCTGATTACCCTCTAGGTGCCAGAGAGCTGGTAGTCCCATCCACCTGATTACCCTCTAGGTGCCAGAGCGCTGGTAGTCCCATCCACCTGGTTACCCTCTAGGTGCCAGAGAGCTGGTAGTCCCATCCACCTGGTTACCCTCTAGGTGCCAGAGAGCTGGTAGTCCCATCCACCTGGTTGCCCTCTAGGTGCCAGAGCGCTGGTAGTCCCATCCACCTGATTACCCTCTAGGTGCCAGAGCGCTGGTAGTCCCATCCACCTGATTACCCTCTAGGTTACAGAGAGCTGGTAGTCCCATCCACCTGGTTACCCTCTAGGTGCCAGAGAGCTGGTAGTCCCATCCACCTGATTACCCTCTAGGTGCCAGAGAGCTGGTAGTCCCATCCACCTGATTACCCTCTAGGTGCCAGAGAGCTGGTAGTCCCATCCACCTGATTACCCTCTAGGTGCCAGAGAGCTGGTAGTCCCATCCACCTGATTACCCTCTAGGTGACAGAGAGCTGGTAGTCCCATCCACCTGATTACCCTCTAGGTGCCAGAGCGCTGGTAGTCCCATCCACCTGATTACCCTCTAGGTGCCAGAGAGCTGGTAGTCCCATCCACCTGGTTACCCTCTAGGTGACAGAGAGCTGGTAGTCCCATCCACCTGGTTACCCTCTAGGTGACAGAGAGCTGGTAGTCCCATCCACCTGGTTGCCCTCTAGGTGCCAGAGCGCTGGTAGTCCCATCCACCTGATTACCCTCTAGGTGCCAGAGAGCTGGTAGTCCCATCCACCTGATTACCCTCTAGGTGCCAGAGAGCTGGTAGTCCCATCCACCTGATTACCCTCTAGGTGACAGAGAGCTGGTAGTCCCATCCACCTGATTACCCTCTAGGGGCCAGAGAGCTGGTAGTCCCATCCACCTGGTTGCCCTCTAGGTGCCAGAGAGCTGGTAGTCCCATCCACCTGGTTACCCTCTAGGTGACAGAGAGCTGGTAGTCCCATCCACCTGATTACCCTCTAGGTGCCAGAGAGCTGGTAGTCCCATCCACCTGATTACCCTCTAGGTGACAGAGAGCTGGTAGTCCCATCCACCTGATTACCCTCTAGGTGACAGAGAGCTGGTAGTCCCATCCACCTGATTACCCTCTAGGTGCCAGAGAGCTGGTAGTCCCATCCACCTGGTTACCCTCTAGGGTGACAGAGAGCTGGTAGTCCCATCCACCTGATTACCCTCTAGGTGACAGAGAGCTGGTAGTCCCATCCACCTGATTACCCTCTAGGTGCCAGAGAGCTGGTAGTCCCATCCACCTGATTACCCTCTAGGTGACAGAGAGCTGGTAGTCCCATCCACCTGATTACCCTCTAGGTGCCAGAGAGCTGGTAGTCCCATCCACCTGGTTACCCTCTAGGTGCCAGAGAGCTGGTAGTCCCATCCACCTGATTACCCTCTAGGTGACAGAGAGCTGGTAGTCCCATCCACCTGATTACCCTCTAGGTGACAGAGAGCTGGTAGTCCCATCCACCTGATTACCCTCTAGGTGCCAGAGAGCTGGTAGTCCCATCCACCTGATTACCCTCTAGGTGACAGAGAGCTGGTAGTCCCATCCACCTGGTTACCCTCTAGGTGCCAGAGAGCTGGTAGTCCCATCCACCTGGTTACCCTCTAGGTGACAGAGAGCTGGTAGTCCCATCCACCTGGTTACCCTCTAGGTGCCAGAGAGCTGGTAGTCCCATCCACCTGATTACCCTCTAGGTGACAGAGAGCTGGTAGTCCCATCCACCTGGTTACCCTCTAGGTGACAGAGAGCTGGTAGTCCCATCCACCTGATTACCCTCTAGGTGCCAGAGAGCTGGTAGTCCCATCCACCTGATTACCCTCTAGGTGCCAGAGAGCTGGTAGTCCCATCCACCTGATTACCCTCTAGGTTACAGAGAGCTGGTAGTCCCATCCACCTGATTACCCTCTAGGTGCCAGAGAGCTGGTAGTCCCATCCACCTGATTACCCTCTAGGTGCCAGAGAGCTGGTAGTCCCATCCACCTGGTTACCCTCTAGGTGCCAGAGAGCTGGTAGTCCCATCCACCTGATTACCCTCTAGGTGACAGAGAGCTGGTAGTCCCATCCACCTGGTTACCCTCTAGGTGCCAGAGAGCTGGTAGTCCCATCCACCTGATTACCCTCTAGGTGACAGAGAGCTGGTAGTCCCATCCACCTGGTTACCCTCTAGGTGACAGAGAGCTGGTAGTCCCATCCACCTGATTACCCTCTAGGTGCCAGAGAGCTGGTAGTCCCATCCACCTGATTACCCTCTAGGTGCCAGAGAGCTGGTAGTCCCATCCACCTGATTACCCTCTAGGTTACAGAGAGCTGGTAGTCCCATCCACCTGATTACCCTCTAGGTGCCAGAGAGCTGGTAGTCCCATCCACCTGATTACCCTCTAGGTGCCAGAGAGCTGGTAGTCCCATCCACCTGGTTACCCTCTAGGTGCCAGAGAGCTGGTAGTCCCATCCACCTGATTACCCTCTAGGTGCCAGAGAGCTGGTAGTCCCATCCACCTGGTTACCCTCTAGGTGACAGAGAGCTGGTAGTCCCATCCACCTGATTACCCTCTAGGTGACAGAGAGCTGGTAGTCCCATCCACCTGGTTACCCTCTAGGTGCCAGAGAGCTGGTAGTCCCATCCACCTGATTACCCTCTAGGTTACAGAGAGCTGGTAGTCCCATCCACCTGGTTACCCTCTAGGTTACAGAGAGCTGGTAGTCCCATCCACCTGGTTACCCTCTAGGTGACAGAGAGCTGGTAGTCCCATCCACCTGATTACCCTCTAGGTGCCAGAGAGCTGGTAGTCCCATCCACCTGGTTGCCCTCTAGGTGCCAGAGAGCTGGTAGTCCCATCCACCTGGTTACCCTCTAGGTGACAGAGAGCTGGTAGTCCCATCCACCTGATTACCCTCTAGGTGACAGAGAGCTGGTAGTCCCATCCACCTGGTTGCCCTCTAGGTGCCAGAGAGCTGGTAGTCCCATCCACCTGGTTACCCTCTAGGTGCCAGAGAGCTGGTAGTCCCATCCACCTGATTACCCTCTAGGTTACAGAGAGCTGGTAGTCCCATCCACCAAACTACCAGGTGTGAAACAAGGAAGAGACTCAGGGGGTATGCTAATTTGGTATAGAGCAGACCTAAACCACAATATTAAATTAGTTAAAACAGGAACATTATACATCTGGCTAGAAATGAATAAAGAAATTATCTCAACAGAGATACCTATATCCCCCCAATAGAATCCCCATACTTTAATGAAGACAGCTTCTCCATCCTAGAGGGGGAGATCAATCATTTCCAGGCCCAGGGACATGTACTAGTCTGTGGCGACCTAAATGCCAGAACTGGACAAGAACCTGACACCCTCAGCACACATGGGGACAAACACCTACCTGGAGGTGACAGCATTCCCTCCCCCATATGCCCCCCTAGACACAACTATGACAACATAACCAACAAAAACGGGTCACAACTCCTGCAGCTCTGTCGCACGCTGGGTATGTACATAGTCAATGGTAGGCTTCGAGGGGACTCCTATGGTAGGTACACCTATAGCTCATCTCTTGGCAGTAGTACTGTAGACTACTTTATCACTGACCTCAACCCAGAGTCTCTCAGAGCGTTCACAGTCAGCCCACTGACACCCCTGTCAGATCACAGCAAAATCACAGCCTACTTGAAAGAGCAATACCCAATCATGAGGCAAAGCCGAACAAACTGCATACTATTAAGAAATGCTTTAGATGGAACGAGGGTAGTGTAGAAACCTAACAGAAAACAATTAGCCAACAACAAATTCAATCCCGTTTAGACAACTTCCTGGACAAAACATTTCACTGAAATAGTGAAGGTGTAAACTTGGCAGTAGAAAACCTAAACAGAATATTTGACCTCTCAGCTTCCATATCAAATCTAAACATTTAAAGCAGACAACTTAAGAAAATTAACAACAATGACAAATGGTTTGATGAAGAATTCAAAAACCTAAGAAAGACATTGAGGAACCTATCTAACCAAAAACATAGAGACCCAGAAAACCTGAGCCTACGCCTTCACTATGGTGAATCACTAAAACAGTACAGAAATACACTACGGAAAAATAAAGAACAGCACGTCAGAAATCAGCTCAATGTAATTGAAGAATCCATAGAATCTAACCACTTCTGGGAAAATTGGAACACACTAAACAAACAACATGAAGAGTTATCTATCCAAACCACTCTCCAAACCTTTTGGCTCTATAACAAAGATCAAACAGCAAAAACATATACATGATCAAATACAAATCTTAGAATCAGCTATTAAAGACTACCAGAACCCACTGGATTCTCCAATTACATTGAATGAACTACAGGACAAAATACAAACCCTCCAACCCAAAAAGGCCTGTCGTGTTGATAGTATCCTAAATGAAATGATAAAATATACAGACCACAAACTCCAATTGGCTATACTTGAACTCTTTAACCCCCTAGAGTCTATTGATGCACTGGTGCGTCAATCTAAGCAACATAGTAAAAAAATCCCCATCAAAATCTGTCAGTTTAAGTTAGAGACATGTTTTTTTGCATGGGCTGCGTCTCAAACCACCACATCCACATGGGCTGCGTCTCAATCCACCACATCCACATGGGCTGCGTCTCAATCCACCACATCCGCATGGGCTGCGTCTCAATCCACCAAATCCGCATGGGCTGCGTCTCAATCCACCACATCCGCATGGGCTGCGTCTCAATCCACCACATCCACATGGGCTGCGTCTCAATCCACCACATCCACATGGGCTGCGTCTCAATCCACCACATCCACATGGGCTGCGTCTCACTCTACCACATCCGCATGGGCTGCGTCTCAATCCACCACATCCGCATGGGCTGCGTCTCAATCACCACATCCGCATGGGCTGTGTCTCAATCCCACCACATCCGCATGGGCTGCGTCTCAATCTACCACATCCGCATGGGCTACGTCTCAATCCATCACATCCGCATGGGCTCGTCTCATCTACCACATCCGCATGGGCTGCGTCTCAATCCACCACATCCGCATGGGCTGCGTCTCAATCCACCACATCCGCATGGGCTGCGTCTCAATCCACCACATCCGCATGGGCTGTGTCTCAATCACCACATCCGCATGGGCTGCGTCTCAATCCACCACATCCGCATGGGCTGCGTCTCAATCACCACATCCGCATGGGCTGTGTCTCAATCCACCACATCCGCATGGGCTGCGTCTCAATCTACCACATCCGCATGGGCTGCGTCTCAATCCATCACATCCGCATGGGCTGCGTCTCAATCTACCACATCCGCATGGGCTGCGTCTCAATCCACCACATCCGCATGGGCTGCGCTCAATCCACCACATCCGCATGGGCTGCGTCTCAATCCACCACATTTCGCATGGGCTGTGTCTCAATCACCACATCCGCATGGGCTGTGTCTCAATCCACCACATCCGCATGGGCTGCGTCTCACCTACCACATCCGCATGGGCTGCGTCTCAATCCATCACATCCGCATGGGCTGCGTCTCAATCTACCACATCCGCATGGGCTGCGTCTCAATCCACCACATCCGCATGGGCTGCGTCTCAATCCACCATCCGCATGTGCTGCGTCTCAATCCACCACATCCGCATGGGCTGCGTCTCAATCCACCATCCGCATGGGCTGCGTCTCAATCCACCACATCCGCATGGGCTGCGTCTCAATCCACAACATCCGCATGGGCTGCGTCTCAATCCACCACATCCGCATGGGCTGCGTCTCAATCCACCATCCGCATGGGCTGCGTCTCAATCTACCATCCGCATGGGCTGCGTCTCAATCCACCACATCCGCATGGGCTGCGTCTCAATCCACCACATCCGCATGGGCTGCGTCTCAATCCACCATCCGCATGGGCTGCGTCTCAATCCACCATCCGCATGGGCTGCGTCTCAATCCACCACATCCGCATGGGCTGCGTCTCAATCCACCATCCGCATGGGCTGCGTCTCAATCTACCACATCCGCATGGGCTGCGTCTCAATCCACCATCCGCATGGGCTGCGTCTCAATCCACCATCCGCCTATGTCGGCCTTCAAAACCTTGTTTCTTATTATTTATTTTTTCAATGTCAGTTTTGCCATTTATGAATGTGTTATTCAAAGTGTTTCTCTGGGCTATAGTAGTAAAGGCCAAATGAAGTATTTTATCAAATACTTTTTTTATATATTTATTTTTTTGACCTAAATTCTAAATCAAATAACTAAATGAATCCATAGTTTGACCAGCTTAAAACAATTCCAGCCAATAAAGCCTTTTGAATTTAATTTAATTGAGAGGAGGGAGGAAGAGAGAGAGCGAGAGAGAGAGAGGAGAGAGGAGAGAGAGAGGAAAGAGAGAGAGCGAGAGAGTGAGAGAGAAGGAGGGAGGAAGAGAGCGAGAAGGGAAGAGAGAGAGATAGCGATAGCAATAGAGATATCTATTGCGTGAACTACCACAGTGTGCAGCTTAAGCCCTACCCTCTTCAACATATATATCAACGAATTGGCGAGGGCACTAGAACAGTCTGCAGCACCCGGCCTCACCCTACTAGAATCTGAAGTCAAATGTCTACTGTTTGCTGTTTGCTGATGATCTGGTGCTTCTGTCCCCAACCAAGGAGGGCCTACAGCAGCACCTAGATCTTCTGCGCAGATTCTGTCAGACCTGGGCCCTGACAGTAAATCTCAGTAAGACAAAAATAATGGTGTTCCAAAAAAGGTCCAGTTGCCAGGACCACAAATACAAATTTCATCTAGACGCCATTGCCCTAGAGCACACAAAAAACGATACATTCCTCAGCCTAAACATCAGCGCCACAGGTAACTTCCACAAAGCTGTGAACGATCTGAGAGACAAGGCAAGAAGGGCCTTCTATGCCATCAAAAGGAACATAAAATTTGACATACCAATTAGGATCTGGCAAAAAATACTTGAATCAGTTATAGAACCCATTGCCCTTTATGGTTCTGAGGTCTGGGGTCCGCTCACCAACCAAGAATTCACAAAATGGGACAAACACCAAATTGAGACTCTGCATGCAGAATTCTGCAAAAACATCCTCAGTGTACAACGTAAAACACCAAATAATGCATGCAGAGCAGAATTAGGCCGATACCCGCTAATTATCAAAATCCAGAAAAGAGCCGTTAAATTCTACAACCACCTAAAAGGAAGCGATTCCCAAACCTTCCATAACAAAACCATCACCTACAGAGAGATGAACCTGGAGAAGAGTCCCCTAAGTAAGCTGGTCCTGGGGCTCTGTTCACAAACACAAACAGACCCCACAGAGCCCCAGGACAGCAACACAACTGGACCCAACCAAATCATGAGAAAACAAAAAGAGAATTACTTGACACATTGGAAAGAATTAACAAAAAACAGAGCAAACTGGAATGCTATTTTGCCCTAAACAGAGAGTACACAGTGGCAGAATACCTGACCATGCATTTGTTACTTCTAGGTTAGACTACTGCAATGCTCTATTTTCCGGCTACCCGGATAAAGCACTAAATAAACTTCAGTTAGTGCTAAATACGGCTGCTAGAATCCTGACTAGAACCAAGAAATTTGATCATATTACTCCAGTGCTAGCTTCCCTACACTGGCTTCCTGTTAAGGCAAGGGCTGATTTCAAGGTTTTACTGTTAACCTATAAAGCGTTACATGGGCTTGCTCCTACCTATCTTTCCGAGTTGGTCCTGCCGTACATACCAATACGTACGCTACGGTCACAAGACGCATGAGCCTCCTAATTGTCCCTAGAATTTCTAAGCAAACAGCGGGAGGCAGGGCTTTCTCCTATAGATCTCCATTTTTATGGAACAGTCTGCCTACCCATGTGAGAGACGCAGACTCGGTCTCAACCTTTAAGTCTTTACTGAAGACTTATCTCTTCAGTAGGTCATATGATTGAGTGTAGTCTGGCCCAGGAGTGTGAAGGTGAACGGAAAGGCTCTGGAGCAACGAACAGCCCTTGCTGTCTCTGCCGGGCCGGTTCCCCTCTCCACTGGGGTTCTCTGCCTCTAACCCTGTTGCAGGGGCTGAGTCACTGGCTTGCTGGTGCTCTTTCATGCCGTCCCTGGGAGGGGTGCGTCACTTGAGTGGGTTGAGTTACTGACGTGATCTTCCTGTCTGCGTTGGCGCCCCCCCTTGGTTTGTGCTGTGGTGGAGACCTCTGTGGGCTATACTCGGCCTTGTCTCAGGATTGTAAGTTGGTGGTTGAGGATATCCCTCTAGTGGTGCGGGGGGCTGTGCTTTGGCAGAGTGGGTGGGGTTATATCCTTCCTGTTTGGCCCTGTCCGGGGTTTCTTCGGATGGGGCCACAGTGTCTTCGGACCGCTCCTGTCTCAGCCTCCAGTATTTATGCTGCAGTAGTTTATGTGTCGGGGGGCTGGGGTTAGTTGGTTATACCTGGAGTACTTCTCCTGTCTTATCCAGTGTCCTGTGTGAATTTAAGTATGCTCTCTCTAATTCTCTCGTTCTCTCTTTCTCTCTGAGAACCTGAGCCCTAGGACCATACGTCAGGACTACCGGGCATGATGACACCTTGCTGTCCCCAGTCCGCCTGGCCTTGCTGCTATTCCAGTTTCAACTGTTCTGCCTGCGGTTACGAAACCCCTACCTGTCCCAGACCTGCTGTTTTCAACTCTTAATGATCGGCTATGAAAAGCCAACTGAGAGACCTGAGCACCTAGGACCATACGTCGGGACTACCGGCCGTGGTGACTCCTTGCTGTCCCCAGTCCGCCTGGCCTTGCTGCTATTCCAGTTTCAACTGTTCTGCCTGCGGTTATGGAACCCCTACCTGTCCCAGACCTGCTGTTTTCAACTCTTAATGATCGGCTATGAAAAGCCAACTGAGATTTATTCCTGATTATTATTTGACCATGCTTGTCACTTATGAACATTTTTGAACATCTTGGCATGGTTCTGTTATAATCTTCACCCGGCACAGCCAGAAGAGGACTGGCCACCCCTCATAGCCTGGTTCCTCTCTAGGTTTCTTCCTAGGTTTTCGCCTTTCTAGGGAGTTTTTCCTAGCCACCGTGCTTCTACACCTGCATTACTAGCTGTTTGGGGTTTTAGGCTGGGTTTCTGTACAGCACTTCGAGATATTAGCTGATGTAAGAAGGGCTATATAAAATAAAATTGATTGATTGACCACTGTGACTGACCCAAACTTAAGGAAAGCTTTGACTATGTACAGACTCAGTGAGCATAGCCTTGCTATTGAGAAAGGCCGCCGTAGGCAGACCTGGCTCTCAAGAGAAGACAGGCTATGTGCACACTGCCCACAAAATGAGGAGGAAACTGAGCTGCATTTCCTAACCTCCTGCCAAATGTATGACCATATTAGAGACACATATTTCCCTCATTACACAGACCAACAAAAATTTGAAAACAAATCCAATTTTGATAAACTCCCATTTCTACTGGGTGAAATACCACAGTGTGCCATCACAGCAGCAAGATTTGTGACCCGTTGCCACAAGAAAAGGGCAACCAGTGAAGAACAAACACCACTGTAAATACAACCCATATTTATGTTTATATATTTCCCTTTTGTACTTTAACTATTTGAACATCGTTACAACACTGTATATATACATAATATGACATTTGAAATGTCTTTATTCTTTTGGAACTTGTGTGTAATGTTTACTGCTAATTTTGTATTGTTTATTTCACTTTTGTTTATTATCTATTTCACTTGCTTCAGCAATATAAACACAAGTTTCCCATGCCAATAAAGCCCTTTAAACTAATATTGAATTGAACTGAGAGAGAGAGAGAGAGAGAGAGGGGGGGGGGGGGGACAGAGAGAGACAGAGAGAGTGAGAGAGAGAGAGACTTTAGATTCATGCAGAGAGAGAAACAGGAAGTGACAGGCGGACACCTCCCCCACTAAAAACTCTGAAGGCAGAAAGAGAGAGAGACTTTAGAGTCATGCAGAGAGAGAAACAGGAAGTGACAGACGGACACCTCCCCCACTAGAAAGAGAGAGAGACTGCAGAGGAGAGGAGAGGAGGAGTGAAAGAAGAGGAGGTTCTTCCATCCGTCCAGTGAAGGTCGGTCAGTCAGTCAGACAGGACAGGACAGGACAGGACAGGACAGGACAGGACAGGACAGGACAGGACAGCTCTACTCACTGTCGGATGCTTTATCACCTAAGAAAGGTTCCTGCTCCATCATGTCCATGGGGATCTTAATGCTGGGGACATTCTCAGTGTAGGGGAAGTCAGACTGTAGGGGACATAGCAACAGATAGTGACTGTAGGGGACAGAGCAACATAGTCTGACTGTACATAGCAACATATACTCTGACTGTACATAGTAACAGATAATCAGACTGTAGGGGACATAGCTACAGAGTCTGACTGTAGGGGACATAGCAACAGATAGTGACTGTAGGGGACATAGCAACAGAGTCTGACTGTTAGGGGTGTAACGATCCATCTACTACATCGATGTATCGATTTATATTCCTATGATCCAACTACATCGATCTGTGCTCGGCGAGTTGGCCTTTTGCACAACATATATCAATCTAACATCGTTTTAAAATGTAATAAATCGATTGTATCGATACTAGGAAATAACCCATTGGATTTAAGCACGTCAGACTTTATATGGATGTTTTTTCTTAGCACTTTTAATGATAAAGGCTTTAAACATTCCTCGATTCAGTCTGCCTATCCGTGACGTCATCGCCGCACAGCAGCAGCGCAAAGGCGCAAAGACAACAAAACATAGCATGGCGGACGACAGAGGAGAAGCCGACGAGCGAGAAATTATCAAGCCACCATTGCGGTCCTTACAAGAAACAGGAATCTAGGAAACTTCACCTGCACTGTCCAGTATCCAGGTATTTATTTCAGTCACACTGGTTGAATTTTTGGCTAAAAGGTTACTGAATCAATTTCAAGTCACTGAATCGTTTCGGATCGTATCGTTCTAAATGAACCAATATCGTCCTTGAATCGTATCGACAACCACGAATCGGGATACAAATCGAATCGTTGTTAAAACGAATCGTTACACTCCTTCTGACTGTACATAGCAACATATACTCTGACTGTACATAGTAACAGATAATCAGACTGTAGGGGACATAGCTACAGAGTCTGACTGTAGGGGACATAGCAACAGATAGTGACTGTAGGGGACATAGCAACAGAGTCTGACTGTTAGGGTGTAACGATCCATCTACTACATCGATGTATCGATTTATATTCCTATGATCCAACTACATTGATCTGTGCTCGGCGAGTTGGCCTTTTGCACAACATATATCAATCTAACATCGTTTTTAAAATGTAATAAATCGATTGTATCGATACTAGGGAAATAACCCATTGGATTTAAGCACGTCAGACTTTATATGGATGTTTTTCTTAGCACTTTTAATGATAAAGGCTTTAAACATTCCTCGATTCAGTCTGCCTATCCGTGACGTCATCGCCGCGCCAGCAGCAGCGCAAAGGCGCAAAGACAACAAAACATAGCATGGCGGACGACAGAGGAGAAGCCGACGAGCGAGAAATTATCAAGCCACCATTGCGGTCCTTACAAGAAACAGGAATCTAGGAAACTTCACCTGCACTGTCCAGTATCCAGGTATTTATTTCAGTCACACTGGTTGAATTTTTGGCTAAAAGGTTACTGAATCAATTTCAAGTCACTGAATCGTTTCGGATCGTATCGTTCTAAATGAACCAATATCGTCCTTGAATCGTATCGACAACCACGAATCGGGATACAAATCGAATCGTTGTTAAAACGAATCGTTACACCCCTTCTGACTGTACATAGCAACATATACTCTGACTGTACATAGTAACAGATAATCAGACTGTAGGGGACATAGCAACAGAGTCTGACTGTAGGGGACATAGCAACACTGACTGTTGGGGACATAGCAATAAATACTCTGACTGTAGGGGACATAGCAACAGAGTCTGACTGTACCTAGCAACATATACTCTGACTGTAGGGGACATAGCAACAGAGTCTGACTGTACCTAGCAACATATACTCTGACTGTAGGGGACATAGCAACAGAGTCTGACTGTACCTAGCAACATATACTCTGACTGTAGGGGACATAGCAACAGAGTCTGACTGTACCTAGCAACATATACTCTGACTGTAGGGGACATAGCAACAGAGTCTGACTGTACCTAGCAACATATACTCTGACTGTAGGGGACATAGCAACAGAGTCTGACTGTAGGGGACATAGCAACATAGTCTCTGTAGGGGGCATAGCAACACTGACTGTTGGGGACATAGCAATAAATACTCTGACTGTAGGGGACATAGCAACAGAGTCTGACTGTACCTAGCAACATATACTCTGACTGTAGGGGACATAGCAACAGAGTCTGACTGTACCTAGCAACATATACTCTGACTGTAGGGGACATAGCAACAGAGTCTGACTGTACCTAGCAACATATACTCTGACTGTAGGGGACATAGCAACAGAGTCTGACTGTACCTAGCAACATATACTCTGACTGTAGGGGACATAGCAACAGAGTCTGACTGTACCTAGCAACATATACTCTGACTGTAGGGGACATAGCAATAAATAATCTGACAGTACAGGACATAGCAACAGATAATCTGACTGTAGGGGACATAGCAACTTTCTCATTATAGAGGTAGTCTGGCTCTAGAGTAAATAGCATTCAGGAGAGGACATTTAAAGACCTGTACATCAATTTCCTGCTCGGGTGTTTTGTGAACAATCAGCAGACATGTAAGGCAATTGTGTGTTTCCCATTTCAATCTGACTGAATTCAAAGTGACAGTTCTGCTTGGCTGCTGTGTTTCTCTGGTCCTGTGATGATACAGTCTAACTGTGTTTCTCTGGTCCTGTGATGATACATTCTAACTGTGTTTCTCTGGTCCTGTGATGATACAGTCTAACTGTGTTTCTCTGGTCCTGTGATGATACAGTCTAACTGTGTTTCTCTGGTCCTGTGATACAGTCTAACTGTGTTTCTCTGGTCCTGTGATGATACAGTCTAACTGTGTTTCTCTGGTCCTGTGATACAGTCTAACTGTGTTTCTCTGGTCCTGTGATGATACAGTCTAACTGTGTTTCTCTGGTCCTGTGATGATACAGTCTAACTGTGTGTCTCTGGTCCTGTGATGTACAGTCTAACTGTGTTTCTCTGGTCCTGTGATGATACAGTCTAACTGTGTTTCTCTGGTCCTGTGATACAGTCTAACTGTGTTTCTCTGGTCCTGTGATAATACTGTATAACTGTGTGTCTCTGGTCCTGTGATGATACAATCTAAATGGGTTTCTCTGGTCCTGTGATGATACAGTCTAACTGTGTTTCTCTGGTCCTGTGATGTACAGTCTAACTGTGTTTCTCTGGTCCTGTGATGATACAGTCTAGCTGTGTTTCTCTGGTCCTGTGATGATACAGTCTAACTGTGTTTCTCTGGTCCTGTGATGATACAGTCTAACTATGTTTCTCTGGTCCTGTGATAATACTGTATAACTGTGTTTCTCTGGTCCTGTGATGTACAGTCTAACTGTGTTTCTCTGGTCCTGTGATGATACAGTCTAACTGTGTTTCTCTGGTCCTGTGATGATACAGTCTAGCTGTGTTTCTCTGGTCCTGTGATGTACAGTCTAACTGTGTTTCTCTGGTCCTGTGATGATACAGTCTAGCTGTGTTTCTCTGGTCCTGTGATGTACAGTCTAACTGTGTTTCTCTGGTCCTGTGATGATACAGTCTAACTGTGTTTCTCTGGTCCTGTGATAATACTGTATAACTGTGTTTCTCTGGTCCTGTGATGTACAGTCTAACTGTGTTTCTCTGGTCCTGTGATGATACATTCTAACTGTGTTTCTCTGGTCCTGTGATGATACAGTCTAACTGTGTTTCTCTGGTCCTGTGATGATACAATCTAAATGGGTTTCTCTGGTCCTGTGATGATACAGTCTAACTGTGTTTCTCTGGTCCTGTGATGATACAGTCTAACTGTGTTTCTCTGGTCCTGTGATGATACAGTCTAGCTGTGTTTTTCTGGTCCTGTGATGATACAGTCTAACTGTGTTTCTCTGGTCCTGTGATGATACAGTCTAACTGTGTTTCTCTGGTCCTGTGATGATACTGTATAACTGTGTTTCTCTGGTCCTGTGATGATACTGTATAACTGTGTTTCTCTGGTCCTGTGATGATACTGTATAACTGTGTTTCTCTGGTCCTGTATTTGTGATACAGTCTAACTGTGTTTCTCTGGTCCTGTGATGATACAGTCTAACTGTGTTTCTCTGGTCCTGTGATGATACAGTCTAACTGTGTTTCTCTGGTCCTGTGATACAGTCTAACTGTGTTTCTCTGGTCCTGTGATACAGTCTAACTGTGTTTCTCTGGTCCTGTAATTGTGATACAGTCTAACTGTGTGTCTCTGGTCCTGTGATGATACTGTATAACTGTGTTTCTCTGGTCCTGTATTTGTGATACAGTCTAACTGTGTTTCTCTGGTCCTGTGATACAGTCTAACTGTGTTTCTCTGGTCCTGTAATTGTGATACAGTCTAACTGTGTTTCTCTGGTCCTGTGATGATACAGTCTAACTGTGTTTCTCTGGTCCTGTGATAATACAGTCTAACTGTGTTTCTCTGGTCCTGTGATGATACAGTCTAACTGTGTTTCTCTGGTCCTGTGATGTACAGTCTAACTGTGTTTCTCTGGTCCTGTGATAATACAGTCTAACTGTGTTTCTCTGGTCCTGTGATGATACAGTCTAACTGTGTTTCTCTGGTCCTGTGATGATACAGTCTAACTGTGTTTCTCTGGTCCTGTGATGATACAGTCTAACTGTGTTTCTCTGGTCCTGTGATGATACATTATCACTGTGTTTCTCTGGTCCTGTGATGATACAGTCTAACTCAGCTGAACATCAGAACACAGTAAAACATAAGAGAAAAGGATTAGACCCAGGAGAAAGCTGACCATCTAGAACGGTGGTAGAACCTAACACTGATCTAGAACTTTGGAAAAATCTACCGATGATCTATACTGAACAAAAATATAAACGCAACATGCAACAACTTCAAAGATTTTACTGAGTTACAGTTAATTTAAGTAAATCAGTCAATTGAAATAAATTCATTAGGCCCTAATCTATGGATTTCACATGACTGGGAATACAGATACAGTATGCATCTGTTGGTCACAGATACCTTGAAAACAAGGTAGGGGCGTGGATCAGAAAACCAGTCAGTATCTGATGTGACCACCATTTGCCTCATGCCACGCGACACATCTCCTTCGCATAGAGTTGATCAGGCTGTTGATTGTGGCCTGTGGAATGTTGTCCCACTACTATTCAATGGCTGTGTGAAGTTGCTGGATATTGGCGGAAACTGGAATACGCTGTCGTACACGTCGATCCAGAGCATCCCAAACATGCTCAATGGGTGACATGTCTGGTGAGTATGCAGGCCATGGAAAAACTGGGACATTTTCAGCTTCCAGGAATTTTGTACAGATCCTTGCGACATTGGGGCCGTGCATTATCATGCTGAAACATGAAGTGATGGCGGCAGATGAATGGCACGACAATGGGCCTCAGGATCTCGTCACTGTATCTTTGTGCATTCAAATTGCCATCGATAAAATGCAATGGTGTTTGTTGTCCGTAGCTTATGCCTGCCCATACCATAACCCCACTGCCACCATGGGGCATTCTGTTCACAAAGTTTACATCAGCAAACCACTCGCCCACACAACCCCATACACGTTGTCTGCGGTTGTGAGGCCGTTTGGACGTTCTGTCAAATTTTCTAAAACAACGTTGGAGGTGGCTTATGGTAGAGAAATGTACATACAATTCTCCAACAGCTCTGGTGGACATTCCTGCACTCAGCATGGCAATTGCATGCTCCCTTAAAACTTGATACATCTGTGACATTGTGTTGTGTGACAAAACTTCACATTTTAGAGTGGCCATTTATTGTCCCCAGCACAAGATGCACCTGTGTAATGATCATGCTGTTTAATCTGATTATTGATATGCCACACCTGTCAGGTGGATGGATTATCTTGGCAAAGGAAAAATACTCACTAACAGGGATGTAAACAAATTTGTGCACAAGATTTGAGATAAATAATCTATTTGTGCGTATGTAAAATTTCTGAGATCTTTTATTTCAGCTCATGAAACATGGGACCAACACTTTACATGTTGTGTTTATATTTCTGTTGAGGGATAGTTCAAACAAATGAGAAAACTACATATTTGTTTCCTTATCATGTCAGCAGTCTATAGACAAGGTATGACAGCAATCCATGCTTTTGTTCAGTTTCCCTGGCACTGTTTCCACATGCTAACATTTTAGCATATCTGGCACAGAATGTTAGTAGAATCTAATGTTGATCTAGAATGTTAGTAGAATCTAATGCTGATCTAGAATGTTAGTAGAATCTAATGTTGATCTAGAATGTTAGTAGAATCTAATGCTGATCTAGAATGTTAGTAGAATCTAATGCTGATCTAGAATGTTAGTAGAATCTAATGCTGATCTAGAATGTTAGTAGAATCTAATGCTGATCTAGAATGTTAGTAGAATCTAATGCTGATCTAGAATGTTCAGTGAATCTAATGCTGATCTAGAATGTTAGTAGAATCTAATGTTGATCTAGAATGTTAGTAGAATCTAATGCTGATCTAGAATGTTAGTAGAATCTAATGCTGATCTAGAATGTTAGTAGAATCTAATGCTGATCTAGAATGTTAGTAGAATCTAATGCTGATCTAGAATGTTAGTAGAATCTAATGCTGATCTAGAATGTTAGTAGAATCTAATGCTGATCTAGAATGTTAGTAGAATCTAATGCTGATCTAGAATGTTAGTAGAATCTAATGTTGATCTAGAATGTTAGTAGAATCTAATGTTGATCTATATTAATGATATAACCTTACCCTGATCTAGAACAATGATAGAACCTAATCCTGATCTACAACAATGATACAACCTAACCCTGATCTAGAATGTTGGTAGAATCCAATGTTGATCTATATTAATGATAGAACCTAACCCTGATCTACAACAATGATAGAACATAACCCTGATCTAGAAAAATTATCAAATCTAATGCTGATCTAGCATGTTGGTAGAATGTAACACTTATCTAGAACATTGGTAGAACCTAACACTGATCTAGAACATTGGTAGAACCTAACACTGATCTAGAACATTGGTAGAACCTAACACTGATCTAGAACATTGGTAGAATCTAACGCTGATCTAGAACGTTTTTGAAATGCTCACATCCTCAATGTCACTGTCGATGCTCCTCCTCTTCTTCTTCTGCTTAGCGTCCTCCTTCTTCTTCTTGTCCTTCTCAGGGATGACATCATCCAGGAAGCTCAGCTCGTGTTGAGAGAACATGTAGTCCATCGTCTTCCTCACCGCGACCAGGGCCAGGATCTGACACCACAGGAGACGACGTTAACACACACGCACATAAACAGAACTACCAGGGCCAGGATCTGACACCACAGGAGACGACGTTAACACACACGCACATAAACAGAACTACCAGGGCCAGGATCTGACACCACAGGAGATGACGTTAACACACACGCACATAAACAGAACTACCAGAGCCAGGATCTGACACCACAGGAGACGCAGCGTTAACACGCACGCACATAAACAGAACTACCAGAGCCAGGATCTGACACCACAGGAGATTACGTTACACGCACGCACATAAACAGAACTACCAGGGCCAGGATCTGACACCACAGGAGACAACGTCTAACACACACGCACATAAACAGAACTACCAGGGCCAGGATCTGAACACCACAGGAGACGACGTAACACACACGCACATAAACAGAACTACCAGAGCCAGGATCTGACACCACAGGAGACAACGTTAACACGCACGCACATAAACAGAACTACCAGGGCCAGGATCTGACACTACAGGAGATGACGTTAACACACACGCACATAAACAGAACTACCAGGGCCAGGATCTGACACCACAGGAGACGACGTTAACACACACGCGCATAAACAGAACTACCAGGGCCAGGATCTGACACCACAGGAGCGCACGTTAACACACACGCACATAAACAGAACTACCAGAGCCAGGATCTGACACCACAGGAGATTACGTTAACACGCACGCACATAAACAGAACTACCAGGCCAGGATCTGACACCACAGGAGACGCACGTTAACACACACGCACATAAACAGAACTACCAGAGCCAGGATCTGAGAACACAGGAGAGCAGCGTTAACACACACGCACATAAACAGAACTACCAGGGCCAGGATCTGACACCACAGGAGCACTCACGTTAACACACACGCACATAAACAGAACTACCAGAGCCAGGATCTGACACCACAGGAGATTACGTTAACACGCACGCACATAAACAGAACTACCAGGGCCAGGATCTGACACCACAGGAGACGACGTTAACACACACGCACATAAACAGAACTACCAGAGCCAGGATCTGACACCACAGGAGACGACGTTAACACACACGCACATAAACAGAACTACCAGGGCCGGGGATCTGACACTACAGGAGATGACGTTAACACACACGCACATAAAAAGAACTACAGGGCCAGGATCTGACACCACAGGAGATGACGTTAACACAAACGCACATAAACAGAACTACCAGGGCCAGGATCTGACACCACAGGAGACGACGTTAACACACACGCACATAAACGAGAACTACAGAGCCAGGATCTGACACCACAGGAGACGCAGCGTTACACGCATGCACATAGAAACAGAACTACCAGAGCCAGGATCTGACACCACAGGAGACAACGTTACACGTACGCACATAAACAGAACTACCAGGGCCAGGATCTGACACTACAGGAGATTGACGTTAACACACACGCACATAAACAGAACTACCAGGGCCAGGATCTGACACCACAGAGCATACGTTAACACACACGCACATAAACAGAACTACCAGGCCAGGATCTGACACCACAGGAGCACGACGTTAACACACACGCACATAAACAGAACTACCAGAGCCAGGATCTGACACTCACAGGAGATTACGTTAACACGCACGCACATAAACAGAACTACCAGGGCCAGGATCTGACACCACAGGAGACGCAACGTAACACACACGCACATAAACAGAACTACCAGAGCCAGGATCTGACACCACAGGAGACGACGTTAACACACACGCACATAAACAGAACTACCAGGGCCAGGATCTGACACCACAGGAGACGACGTTAACACACACGCACATAAACAGAACTACCAGAGCCAGGATCTGACACCACAGGAGATTACGTTAACACGCACGCACATAAACAGAACTACCAGGGCCAGGATCTGACACCACAGGAGACAGCGTTAACACACGCACATAAACAGAACTACCAGAGCCAGGATCTGACACCACAGGGACGCAACGTTAACACACACGCACATAAACAGAACTACCAGGGCCAGGATCTGACACTACAGGAGATGACGTTAACACACACGCACATAAACAGAACTACCAGGGCCAGGATCTGACACCACAGGAGATGACGTTAACACAAACGCACATAAACAGAACTACCAGGGCCAGGATCTGACACCACAGGAGACGACGTTAACACACACGCACATAAACAGAACTACCAGAGCCAGGATCTGACACCACAGGAGACGACGTTAACACGCATGCACATAAACAGAACTACCAGAGCCAGGATCTGACACCACAGGAGATTACGTTAACACGCACGCACATAAACAGAACTACCAGGGCCAGGATCTGACACCACAGGAGACGACGTTAACACACACGCACATAAACAGAACTACCAGGGCCAGGATCTGACACCACAGGAGACGACGTTAACACACACGCACATAAACAGAACTACCAGAGCCAGGATCTGACACCACAGGAGACAACGTTAACACGCACGCACATAAACAGAACTACCAGGGCCAGGATCTGACACCACAGGAGATGACGTTAACACACACGCACATAAACAGAACTACCAGGGCCAGGATCTGACACCACAGGAGACAACGTTAACACGCACGCACATAAACAGAACTACCAGGGCCAGGATCTGACACCACCAGGAGGCGGCGTTAACACACACGCACATAAACAGAACTACCAGGGCCAGGATCTGACACCACAGGAGACGAGCGTTAACACACACGCACATAAACAGAACTACCAGAGCCAGGATCTGACACCACAGGAGATTACGTTAACACGCACGCACACAAACAGAACTACCAGGGCCAGGATCTGACACCACAGGAGCGCAGCGTTAACACACACGCACATAAACAGAACTACCAGGGCCAGGATCTGACACCAGAGGAGACAACGTTAACACACACGCACATAAACAGAACTACCAGGGCCAGGATCTGACACCACAGGAGATGACGTTAACACACACGCACATAAACAGAACTACCAGGGCCAGGATCTGACACCACAGGAGACGACGTTAACACACACGCACATAAACAGAACTACCAGAGCCAGGATCTGACACCACAGGAGACGACGTTAACACACACGCACATAAACAGAACTACCAGAGCCAGGATCTGACACCACAGGAGACAACGTTAACACGCACGCACATAAACAGAACTACCAGGGCCAGGATCTGACACTACAGGAGATGACGTTAACACACACGCACATAAACAGAACTACCAGGGCCAGGATCTGACACCACAGGAGACGACGTTAACACACACGCACATAAACAGAACTACCAGGGCCAGGATCTGACACCACAGGAGACGACGTTAACACACACGCACATAAACGAGAACTACCAGGGCCAGGATCTGACACCACAGGAGACGCACGTTAACACACACGCACTTAAACAGAACTACCAGGGCCAGGATCTGACACCACAGGAGATGACGTTAACACACACGCACATAAACAGAACTACCAGGGCCAGGATCTGACACCACAGGAGACGACGTTAACACGCACGCACATAAACAGAACTACCAGGGCCAGGATCTGACACCACAGGAGACGACGTTAACACACACGCACATAAACAGAACTACCAGGGCCAGGATCTGACACCACAGGAGACGACGTTAACACACACGCACATAAACAGAACTACCAGGGCCAGGATCTGACACCACAGGAGACGACGTTAACACACACGCACATAAACAGAACTACCAGGGCCAGGATCTGAAGCTAGCTGGTCATTACGATCAGAGGAGACTCACCATGACAGGGAATATAATTGCGGCCACGGTGGACTTGAGGACCCAGAGCAGCGCCAGACACAGGATCTGGATGAAGGTAAACAGATGGACCTTCCTCAGAGGAACATGGCGCAGGTACACAAGATCAGGTTGGTGCTTAGCTGGCATCAGGAGCAGCTGTAGACGGTCCATAAACTAAAGAGAGACAGAGAGGGAGAGAGAGAGATATGGAGGGGGACGTGGGGGGAGAGAGAGATGGAGGGGATGTGGATGAGAGAGAGAGAGATGGAGGGGGAGGTGGGGGAGAGAGAGAGATGGAGGGGGATAGAGAGAGAGATGGAGGGGGGGATGAGAGATAGATGGAGGGGAGAGAGAGAGATGGAGGGGATAGAGAGATAGATGGAGGGGAGGAGGAGAGAGATGGAGAGGGCCGTGGGGAGAGACAGAGATGGAGGGGATGTGGAGGAGAGAGAGAGATGGAGGGGGAGGTGGGAGAGAGAGAGATGGAGGGAGGTGGGAGAGAGAGAGATGGAGGAGGTGGGGAGAGAGAGATATGGAGGGGGACGTGGGAGAGAGAGAGAGATGGAGGGGATGTGGAGGAGGGAGAGAGAGACATGGAGGGGGAGGTGGGAGAGAGAGAGATGGAGGGGAGGTGGGGAGAGAGAGATGGAGGGGGGGTGAGGGAGAGAGAGATGGAGGGAAGGTGGGGAGAGAGCGAGATGGAGGGGAGGTGGGGAGAGAGAGATGGAGGGAAGGTGGGGGAGAGGCGAGATGGAGGGGGATAGTGAGAGAGATGAGGGGGATGTGGGGAGAGAGAGATTGAGAGGGAGGTGGAGGAGAGAGAGAGATTGAGGGGGACGTGGGGAGAGAGAGAGATGGAGGGATATGAAGGAGAGAGAGAGATGGAGGGGAGGTGGGGAGAGAGAGATGGAGGGGAGGTGGGAGAGAGAGAGATGGAGGGGAGGTGGGAGAGAGAGAGATGGAGAGGGAGGTGGGAGAGAGAGAGATGGAGGGGGAGGTTGGAGAGAGCGAGATGGAGGAGGTGGGAGAGAGAGAGATGGAGGGGAGGTGGGAGAGAGAGATGGAGGAGGTGGGGAGAGAGAGATGGAGGGGGAGGTGGGAGAGAGAGAGATGGAGGGGAGGTGGGAGAGAGAGAGATGGAGGGAGGTGGGGAGAGAGAGAGATGGAGGAGGTGGGGGAGAGAGAGATGGAGGGGGAGGTGGAGGAGAGAGAGAGATGGAGGGAGGTGGAGAGAGAGAGATGGAGGGATATGGAGGAGAGAGAGATGGAGGGGGAGGTGAGGAGAGAGAGAGATGGAGGGGGAGGTGGGAGAGAGAGAGATGGAGGGGGAGGTGGGGAGAGAGAGATGGAGGGGATGTGGGGAGAGAGAGATGGAGGGGGAGGTGGAGGGAGAGAGAGAGATGGAGGGGAGGTGGGAGAGAGAGAGATGGAGGGGAGGTGGGAGAGAGAGAGATGGAGGAGGTGGGAGAGAGAGATGGAGGGGAGGTGGGAGAGAGAGAGATGGAGGGGAGGTGGGAGAGAGAGAGATGGAGGGGGAGGTGGGAGAGAGAGAGATGAGGGGGAGGTGGGAGAGAGAGAGATGGAGGGAGGTGGGGAGAGAGAGAGATGGAGGGAGGTGGGAGAGAGAGATGGAGGGGAGGTGGGAGAGAGAGATGGAGGGGTATGGAGGAGAGAGAGATGGAGGGATATGGGAGGAGAGAGAGAGATGGAGGGGAGGTGGGAGAGAGAGAGATGGAGGGGGAGGTGGGAGAGAGAGAGATGGAGGGGAGGTGGGAGAGAGAGAGATGGAGGGGAGGTAGGGAGAGAGAGAGATGGAGGAGGTGGGGGAGAGAGAGAGAGATGGAGGGAGGTGGAGAGAGAGAGATGGAGGGGAGGTGGGAGAGAGAGATGGAGGGGGAGGTGGGAGAGAGAGAGATGGAGGGGAGGTGGGAGAGAGATGGAGGGGAGGTGAGAGAGAGATGGAGGGGAGGTGGGAGAGAGAGAGATGGAGGAGATGGAGAGAGAGAGAGATGGAGGGAGGGTGGGAGAGAGAGATGGAGGGGAGGTGGGAGAGAGAGAGATGGAGGGGAGGTGGGAGAGAGAGATGGAGGGGAGGTGGAGGAGAGAGAGAGATGGAGGGGATGGTGGAGGAGAGAGAGAGATGGAGGGGGAGGTGGAGGAGAGAGAGAGATGGAGGGGGAGGTGGGAGAGAGAGAGATGGAGGGGAGGGGGAGAGAGAGAGATGGAGGGGATATGAGGAGAGAGAGAGATGGAGGGGGAGGTGGGAGAGAGAGAGATGGAGGGGAGGTGGGAGAGAGAGATGGAGGAGGTGGGAGAGAGAGAGATGGAGGGGGAGGTGGGAGAGAGAGAGATGGAGGGGAGGTGGGAGAGAGAGAGATGGAGGAGGTGGGAGAGAGAGAGATGGAGGGGGAGGTGGGAGAGAGAGAGATGGGGGAGGTGGGAGAGAGAGAGATGGAGGGGAGGTGGGAGAGAGAGAGAGATGGAGGGGGAGGTGGGGAGAGAGAGAGATGGAGGGAGGTGGGAGAGAGAGATGGAGGGTGGATATGGAGGAGAGAGAGATGGAGGGGGAGGTGGGAGAGAGAGAGATGGAGGAGGTGGGAGAAGAGAGAGATGGAGGGGAGGTGGGAGAGAGAGATGGAGGGGAGGTGGGAGAGAGAGAGATGGAGGGAGGTGGGAGAGAGAGATGGAGGGGAGGTGGGAGAGAGAGAGAGATGGAGGAGGTGGGAGAGAGAGAGATGGAGGGGGAGGTGGGAGAGAGAGAGAGATGGGGGAGGTGGGAGAGAGAGAGATGGAGGAGGTGGGGAGAGAGAGATGGAGGGGAGGTGAGGGAGAGAGAGATGGAGGGGGAGGTGGGAGAGAGAGAGATGGAGGGATGATGGAGAGAGAGAGATGGAGGGGAGGTGGGAGAGAGAGATGGAGGGGGAGGTGGGAGAGAGATGGAGGGGAGGTGGGAGAGAGAGATGGAGGGGGAGGGGGGAGAGAGAGAGATGGAGGGGATATGGAGGAGAGAGAGAGAGATGGAGGGGGAGGTGGGAGAGAGAGAGATGGAGGGGGAGGTGGGAGAGAGAGAGATGGAGGGGATATGGAGGAGAGAGAAGGAGGGGATGGAGGAGAGAGAGATGGAGGGGGAGGTGGGAGAGAGAGATGGAGGAGGTGGGGAGAGAGAGAGATGGAGGGATAGGAGGAGAGAGAGAGAGATGGAGGGGGAGGTGGGAGGAGAGAGAGAGATGGAGGAGGTGGAGAGAGAGAGATGGAGGGGGAGGGAGAGAGAGATGAGGGGGAGGTGGGGGAGAGAGAGATGGAGGGAGGTGGGAGAGAGAGAGATGGAGGGGAGGTGGGAGAGAGAGAGATGGAGGGGGAGGTGGGAGAGAGAGAGATGGAGGGGGAGGTGGGAGAGAGAGAGATGGAGGGGGAGGTGGGAGAGAGAGAGATGGAGGGGAGGAGGGAGAGAGAGAGATGGAGGGAGGAGGTGGGAGAGAGAGAGATGGAGGGGAGGTGGGGAGAGAGAGATGGAGGGGAGGTGGAGAGAGAGAGAGATGGAGGGGGAGGTGAGAGAGAGATGGAGGGGGAGGTGGGAGAGAGAGAGTGGAGGGGGAAGTGGGAGAGAGAGAGATGGAGGGGAGGTGGGAGAGAGAGATGGAGGGGAGGTGAGAGAGAGAGGTGGAGGGAGAGAGAGAGATGGGGGGGGAGGTGGGAGAGAGAGAGAGATGGGGGGAGGTGGGAGAGAGAGAGATGGAGGGGAGGTGGGGAGAGAGAGAGATGGAGGAGGTGGGAGAGAGATGGAGGGGGAGGTGGGAGAGAGAGAGAGATGGAGGGAGGAGGTGGGAGAGAGAGAGATGGAGGGGGAGGTGGGGAGAGAGAGAGATGGAGGAGGTGGGAGAGAGAGATGGAGGGGGAGTGTGGGAGAGAGAGAGAGATGGAGGGGGAGGTGGGAGAGAGAGAGATGGAGGGGGAGGTGAGAGAGAGAGATGGAGGGGGAGGTGGGAGAGAGAGAGATGGAGGGGGAGGTGGGAGAGAGACACCCAAAGGCCTAGTCAGAAAGCTCATATTACGTATTTTCAGTTTAGTTCATATTGTAATCATTCTGGGTAAGAGCCTCTGTTACATGTAACTAATCTAACTGTAGATGTGACATGCAGGGATTGGTTCCCTCAGGTCCTGATCTGCCAATACCTGCACTCCATTAAGAGAGGCCACGCCCATGTAGAGGAACACTCCATACAGCACTGGCATGGGGATGAACTTGAAGACAAACAGAGTTATTATTATTGTTATACAGTCTACAGTCTATAGTCTATAGTCTACAGTCTATAGTCTATTGTCTACAGTACGGTCTACAGTCTACAGTCTACAGTAGTCTACAGTACAGCCTACAGTCAACAGTCTATGGTCTATAGTAGTCTACATTACAGCCTACAGTCAACAGTCTATGGTCTATAGTAGTCTATATTACAGTCTACATTCTATGGTCTACAGTAGTCTACAGTACAGTCTACAGTCTACAGTAGTATACAGTACAGCCTACAGTCTATGATCTACAGTAGTCTACATTACAGCCTACAGTCAACAGTCTATGGTCTATAGTAGTCATATTACAGTCTACATTCTATGGTCTACAGTAGTCTACAGTACAGTCTACAGTCTACAGTAGTATACAGTACAGCCTACAGTCTATGATCTACAGTAGTCTACATTACAGCCTACAGTCAACAGTCTATGGTCTATAGTAGTCTATATTACAGTCTACATTCTATGGTCTACAGTAGTCTACAGTACAGTCTACAGTCTACAGTAGTCTACAGTACAGCCTACAGTCTATGATCTACAGTAGTCTACAGTACAGCCTACAGTCAACAGTCTACATTCTATGGTCTACAGTAGTCTACAGTACAGTCTACAGTCTACAGTAGTATACAGTACAGCCTACAGTCTATGATCTACAGTAGTCTACATTACAGTCTACAGTCAACAGTCTATGGTCTATAGTAGTCTATATTACAGTCTACATTCTATGGTCTACAGTAGTCTACAGTACAGTCTACAGCCTACAGTAGTCTACATTACAGCCTACAGTCTACAGTCTACAGTAGTCTACAGTACAGCCTACAGTCTACAGTAGTCTACAGTACAGCCTACAGTCTACAGTAGTATACAGTACAGCCTACAGTCTACAGTCTACAGTAGTCTACATTACAGCCTACAGTCTACAGCGTACAGTAGGTAGGTACATACCTTGAGGATGGGAGACATAAAGACAGACAGTCCCGTCAGAATGAACACACACACACCAGTGACTCTCTGCTCCCTAGGGGAAAACACATACACAGCTTTGGTTATACACACACACACCAGTGACTCTCTGCTCCCTAGGGGAAAACACATACACAGCTTTGGTTATACACACACAGCTTTGGTTATACACACACAGCTTTGGTTATACACACACAGCTTTGGTTATACACACACAGCTTTGGTTATACACACACAACTCTGTCTAAACACACACAGCTTTGGTTATATACATACACACACAGCTCTGACACACACAGCTTTGGTTATACACACACACCAGTTGCCTAGCACACACACAGCTTTGGTTATACACACACAGCGTGCTATACACACACAGCTTTGGGTATACACATCACAGCTTTGGTTATACACACACAGCTTGGTTTAACACACAGCTTTGGTACACACACAGCTTTGGTTATACACACATACATACACAGCTTTGGTTATACACACACAGCTGTGGTTATACACACACAGCTTTGGTTATACACACACAGCTTTGGTTATACACACACAGCTTTGGTTATACACACACAGCTTCGGTTATACACACACAGCTTTGGTTATACAACACAGCTTTGGTTATACACACACAGCTTTGGTTATACACACACAGCTTTGGTTATACACACAGCTTTGGTTATACATACACAGCTTGGTTATACACACACAACTTTGTTTATACACACACAGCTTTGGTTATACACACACAGCTTTGGTTATACACACACAGCTTTGGTTATACACACACAGCTTTGGTTATACACACACAGCTTTGGTTATACACACACAGCTTTGGTTATAACACACACAGCTTTGGTTATACACACACAGCTTTGGTTATACACACACAGCTTTGGTTATACACACACAGCTTTGGTTATACACACACACAGCTTTGGTTATACACACACAGCTTTGGTTATACACACACAGCTTTGGTTATACACACACAGCTTTGGTTATATATATACACACACAGCTTTGGTTATACACACACAGCTTTGGTTATACACACACAGCTTTGGTTATATATATACACACACAGCTTTGGTTATACACACACAGCTTTGGTTATACACACAGCTTTGGTTATACACACACAGCTTTGGTTATACACACACAGCTTTGGTTATACATACACAGCTTTGGTTATACACACACAGCTTTGGTTATACACACACACAGCTTTGGTTATATATACACAAGCTTTGGTCACACACAGCTTTGGTTATACACACAGCTTTGGTTATACACACAGCTTTGGTTATACACACACACATACACACAGCTTTGGTTATACACACAGCTTTGGTTATAACACAGCTGTTATACACACACAGCTTTGGTTATACACACACAGCTTTGGTTACACACACAGCTTTGGTTATACACACACAGCTTTGGTTATACAACACAGCTTTAGTTATACACACACAGCTTTGGTTATTACACACACAGCTTTGGTTATACACACACAGCTTTGGTTATACACACACAGCTTTGGTTATACACACACAGCTTTGGTTATACACACAGCTTTGGTTATACACACACAGCTTTGGTTATATATATACACACACAGCTTTGTTATACACACAGCTTTGGTTATACACACACAGCTTTGGTTATACATACACAGCTTTGGTTATACACACACAGCTTTGGTTATACACACACACAGCTTTGGTTATATATACACAGCTTTGGTTATACACACACAGCTTTGGTTATACACACACAGCTTTGGTTATACACACACAGCTTTGGTTATACACACACAGCTTTGGTTATACACACACAGCTTTGGTTATACACACACAGCTTTGGTTATACACACACAGCTTTGGTTATACATACACAGCTTTGGTTATACACACACAGCTTTGGTTATACACACACAGCTTTGGTTATACACACACAGCTTTGGTTATACACAACATATACACACACAGCTTTGGTTATACACACAGCTTTGGTTATCCACACACAGCTTTGGTTATAACACACACAGCTTTGGTTATACACACACAGCTTTTGGTTATATATATACACACGGTTACACACAGCTCACACGCTTTGGTTATACACACACAGCTTTGGTTATACACACACAGCTTTGGTTATACACACACCGCTTTGTTAAACACACAGCTTTGGTTATACACACACAGCTTTGGTTATACACACACAGCTTTGGTTATACACACACTTGGTTATACACACACAGCTTTGGTTATACACACACAGCTTTGGTTATACACACACAGCTTTGGTTATACACACACAGCTTTGGTTATACACACACAGCTTTGGTTATACACACACAGCTTTGGTTATACACACACAGCTTTGGTTATATATATACACACACAGCTTTGGTTATACACACAGCTTTGGTTATACACACACAGCTTTGGTTATACATACACAGCTTTGGTTATACACACACAGCTTTGGTTATACACACACAGCTTTGGTTATATATACACACACACAGCTTTGGTTATACACACACAGCTTTGGTTATACACACACAGCTTTGGTTATACACACAGCTTTGGTTATACACACACAGCTTTGGTTATACACACACAGCTTTGGTTATACACACACAGCTTTGGTTATACACACACAGCTTTGGTTATACACACACACACACAGCTTTGGTTATACACACACAGCTTTGGTTATACACACACAGCTTTGGTTATACACACACAGCTTTGGTTATACACACACAGCTTTGGTTATACACACACAGCTTTGGTTATATACACACACAGCTTTGGTTATACACACACAGCTTTGGTTATATATACACACACACACACACACACACATTTGGTAACCAATAGAGTTTTCATCTATATTTCTCGTAGCTGTCGATTTACCACCAAAAAAACGATGCTGGCACTAAGACCGAACTCAACGGTCTTAGGGCCATTAGGAAACAAGAAAATGCTCACCCAGGAAGTATCAGTGATGTGCTCAATACAGACGTGGTCGAATGAAGTGGATGCTAAGCTACAGGACTGTTTCACTAGCACAGACTGGAATATGTTCAGGGATTCATCTGATGGCATTGAGGAGTTTACCACATCAGTCAACTTCTTCATTAATAAGTGCATCGACGACATCATCCCCACGACATCATCCCCACAGTGACTGTACGCACATATCCCAACCAGAAGCCATGGATTTTCAGGCAACATCCGCACTGAGATAAATGATAAAGCTGTCGCTTTCAAGGAGCGGGACACTAATTGAGACGTTTATAAGAAATCCTGCTACGCCCTCCGACGAGCCATCAAACAGGCAAAGAGTCAATACAGGACTAAGATCGAATCCTACTACACCGGCTCTGAAGCTTGTCAGATGTGTCAGGACTTGCAAACTATCATGGATTACAAAGGGAAACCCAGCCGCGAGTTGTCCAGTGACACAAGCCTACCAGACAAGCTAAATACCTTCTATGCTCGCTTCGAGGCTAGCAACACTGAACCATGCATGAGAGCACCAGATGTTCCAGACGATTGTGTGATCACACTCTCCGTAGCCAATGTCAGTAAGACTTTTAAACAGGGCAACATTCACAAGGTCTCAGGGCCAGATTGCCAAGTGTCTTCACTGACATTTTTAACCTGTCCCTGACCCAGTCTGTAATACCAACATGTTTCAAGCAGACCACCATAGTCCCTGTGCCCAAGAACGCCAAGGTAACCTGTCTTAATGATTACCGCCCGTAGCACTCACACCTGTAGCCATGAAATGCTTTGAAAGGCTGGTCATGGCTCACATCAACACCATCATCCCAGACACCCTGGCCCACTCCAATTCGCATACCACCCCAAGAGATCCACAGATGATTCAAACTCTACTGCACTCCACATTGCCCTCACCTACCTGGACAAAAGAAAAACCTATGTGAGAATACTGTTCATTGAATACAGCTCAGCGTTCAACATCATAGTGCCCTCATCTCTAAGCTAAAGACCCTGGGATTAAACACCTCCCTCTGCAACTGGATCCTGGACTTCCTGATGAGCCAGGCCCAGGTGATGAGGGTAGGCAACAACACATCCACCACGCTGACCCTCAACACGGGGGCTCCTCAGGGGTGCGTGCTTAGTACCCTCCTGTATTCCCTGTTCACCCATGACTGCTTGGCCGCGCTCGACTCCAACACCATCATTAAGTTTGCTGACAACACGACGGTGGTAGGCCTGATCACCGGTGACAATGAGACAGCCTACAGGGAGGTGGTCAGAGACCTGGCAGTGTGGTGCCAAGACAACCTCTCCCTCAACGTCAGCAAGATAAAGGAGCTGATCGTAGACTACAGGAAACGGAGGGCCAAGCATGCCCCAATCCACATCAACAGGGCTGTAGTGGAGCAGGTTGAGAGCTTCAAGTTCCTTTGTGTCCACATCACTAAGGAATTATCATGGTCCAAACACACCAACACAGTCATGAAGAGGGCACGACAACGCCCCTTCCCCCTCAGGAACCTGAAAAGATTTGGCATGGGCCCTCAGATCCTCAAAAAGTTCTACAGCTGCACCATTGAGAGCATCTTGACTGGCTGCATCACCGCCTGGTATGGCAACTGCTTGGCATCCAACTGCAAGGCGCTACAGAGGGTAGTGCGTACGGCCCAGTACATCACTTGGGCCAAGCTTCCTGCCATCCAGGACCTCTATACCAGGCGGTGTCAGAGGAAGGCCCTAAAAACTGTCAAAGACTCGAGCCACCCAAGTCATAGACTGTTCTTTCTGCTAACGCACGGCAAGCGGTACCGATGCACGAAGTCTGGAACCAACAGGACCCTGAACAGCTTCTACCCCCAAGCCATAAGACTGCTAAATAGTTAACCTGGAATATCTGCATTGACCCTTTTTGCACTAACCCTTTTGACTGAACAAATACGCTGCTGTTACTGTTTATTATCTATCCTGTTGCCTAGTCACTTTACACCTACCTATATGTACATATCTACCTCAATTACCTCGTACCCCTGCACATCGACTCGGTACTAGTCTACACCTGTTGTTTACGACTCATGTGAAAAATCTAATTTGATTTTGATTTGATTTTGTAAATGATATGTGGTGGAGAGCTTGTGCGTCATCATGCTCACCTCACTCCCAGGAACTTGGGCATTTCTCCAGGGGCGGATGTCTCTGTCTCCATCTTCAGACTGTCAATGTGAGCGATTGAGATAACCGTCGCCGCCACGTACCATGGCAACCCCATGAAGGAACACACAATCATCAGAACTGCAACCCAGAACAGGTCCAGGTGGTAGCCTGCGCCTTTCTGTTAGAGGAGAGCAGAGGTTAACACACACACAAACCCTGCCCTGTACTACCTTCTGACTAATAAGACCCTGCCCTGTCCTACCTTCAGACTATTGAGACCCTGCCCTGTCCTACCTTCAGACTATTGATACCCTGCCCTGTCCTACCTTCAGACTATAGAGACCCTGCCCTGTCCTACCTTCAGACTATTGAGACCCTGCCCTGTCCTACCTTCAGACTATTGAGACCCTGCCCTGTCCTACCTTCAGACTATTGAGACCCTGACCTGTCCTACCTTCAGACTATCGAGACCCTGACCTGTCCTACCTTCAGACTATTGAGGCCCTGATCTGTCCTACCTTCAGACTATTGAGACCCTGACCTGTAATACCTTCAGACTATTGAGACCCTGTCCTACCTTCAGACTATTGAGATCCTGCCCTGTCCTACCTTCAGACTATTGAGACCCTGCCGTGTCCTACCTTCAGACTATTGAGACCCTGACGTGTCCTAACTTCAGACTACTGATACCCTGACCTGTCCTACCTTCAGACTATTGAGACCCTGACCTGTCCTACCTTCAGACTATTGAGGCCCTGCCCTGTCCTACCTTCAGACTAGTGAGACCCTGACCTGTCCTACCTTCAGACTATTGAGACCCTGACCTGTCCTACCTTCAGACTATTGAGGCCCTGCTGTGTCCACTTCAGACTATTGAGACCCTGACATGCCTACCTTCCAGACTATTGAGACCCTGACCTGTCCTAGATTCACACCATTGTGACCCTGCCCTGTTGTCACTTCAGACTATTGAGACACTGACCTGTCCTACCTTCAGACTATTGAGACCCTTCCCTGTACTACCTTCTGACTAATAAGACCCTGCCCTGTCCTACCTTCAGACTATTGAGACCCTGACCTGTCCTACCTTCAGACTATTGAGGCCCTGCCCTGTCCTACCTTCAGACTATTGAGACCCTGCCCTGTCCTACCTTCAGACTATTGAGACCCTGCCGTGTCCTACCTTCAGACTATTGATACCCTGACCTGTCCTACCTTCAGACTATTGAGACACTGACCTGTCCTACCTTCAGACTATTGAGACCCTGCCCTGTCCTACCTTAAGACTATTGAGACCCTGACGTGTCCTAACTTCAGACTACTGATACCCTGACCTGTCCTACCTTCAGACTATTGAGACCCTGACCTGTCCTACCTTCAGACTATTGAGGCCCTGCCGTGTCCTACATTCAGACTATTGAGACCCTGACCTGTCCTACCTTCAGACTATTGAGACCCTGACCTGTCCTAGATTCACACCATTGTGACCCTGCCCTGTTGTCACTTCAGACTATTGAGACACTGACCTGTCCTACCTTCAGACTATTGAGACCCTTCCCTGTACTACCTTCTGACTAATAAGACCCTGCCCTGTCCTACCTTCAGACTATTGAGACCCTGACCTGTCCTACCTTCAGACTATTGAGGCCCTGCCCTGTCCTACCTTCAGACTATTGAGACCCTGCCCTGTCCTACCTTCAGACTATTGAGACCCTGCCGTGTCCTACCTTCAGACTATTGAGACCCTGACCTGTCCTACCTTCAGACTATTGAGACCCTGACCTGTCCTACCTTCAGACTATTGAGGCCCTGACCTGTCCTACATTCAGACTATTGAGACCCTGACCTGTCCTACCTTCAGACTATTGAGACCCTTCCCTGTACTACCTTCTGACTAATAAGACCCTGCCCTGTCCTACCTTCAGACTATTGAGACCCTGCCCTGTCCTACCTTCAGACTATTGAGATCCTGACCTGTCCTACCTTCAGACTATTGAGACCCTGCCGTGTCCTACCTTCAGACTATTGAGACCCTGACCTGTCCTACCTTCAGACTATTGAGACACTGACCTGTCCTACCTTCTGTCATGAGCCCTCTCACTCCACCGGGTTACCACCTTAAGTGGTTTCCACTATCTTCCCTCTGCTCACCTCCCTCTCTCTACTCCAGCCTAACTAGCTCCACCTGTCCCTGCTCTGCTCGAGCTCTAATTACTCTGCCAGCTGCGCTGCATTACCCACTAACCTCTCCCAGATTTAAGGCCCTGTCTTTCAGCTCTCCGGTGTCAGATCGCTGCAAAGCTCACACCCGGAACCTGTTTGCTGCTTCTGGTCCCCTGGTTTTGTGACCCGGACCTGCCTGTTTTTGGATCCTCTTCTGCCTCAGAGATCCAGACCTGCTTCTGCCATTACGACTCCTGACTCTCTTCAATCCCGGACTTCTGGACCACCCACCACCGGCTTCATGGGCGCCTTATCCTGCTCCACTGGGGGGGCACAGACCCAGCGCTCTGGGCCGGGATCCCTGTTACCCCTGGAGCCTTCATTCCTCCCTACTTCCCTTTTCCCTTAAGTTTAATAAACTTTTCTGGTGTGGCGCAATTGTGGTCCTCCGGTGCGTCTGTCTGAATCGGACGGCGGTCTGACCATTATCGACTCAGCGACATTTCCCCGACATGGAAGCCGATGAGCATGAGCAGCAGTTCCAGCAGCAGCAACAACAACTACTTGCCAGCTCATTCAGCTCCTCACCAACCTTACCCCAGCCAGTCTGCCCGCCAGCCCAGCCCCGGGAGTTACCTGCCGGTCATTGCAGTCGCTGTGAGCCCAAGATTGAAACCGAGCGGTTCAGCGGCGATTCAACCCAGGTCCGGCCATTCCTGACTAGCTGCCGACTTCAGTTCTCCTTGCAGCCAAGGACCTTCGCCACGGAGGGGCTAAGTTGGGTATGCCATCACTCACCTGGCCGGGCGAACTCACTCTGGGAACAGCAGAGTTGACGTCAAACCCCCGCATGTGCAACCTTGACCTGTTTGCTGAGGAGATGCTGAAGGTGTTTGACCTGGATTCACCCACCGCAGGCGTCTCAAGTGAACTGTTCAGTATTCGACAAGGCAGGCGTGCAGTGGCAGACCATTCCATCGACTTCCGAACCCTGGCTAAGCGAAGTTCTTGGAACACACCACCGTTGGTGGGCGCGTTCTTCCATAGTTTGGCTGACTATATCAGACCGGGTTGGTCTCCCATGAACTGCCTTCCACTCTTGATGAAGCCATACGCACTGACTGTCAGGATCGACAGAAGGATACAGACCCGTCGTCGTGAGAGGGCGCCATCCCACCTACTACCGGCATTCGGAGAGATCCGAGCCGGGCTCCTGTCATCTACTGCACCACTCACCCAGGTCAGCGGTCAGTCTGAGCCCTCTGGAGAGTAGGCGAGCCTCCCTCACTCCTGCAGAGCGCCAGCGCCGCTACCTCAAGCCTCTGCCTCTATTGTGGAGGTGATGGACATCGATGTGGTAACCTGCCCTTTAAAGGGCCGAAGCTCACCGGGCGTAGGGAGTCCGGTGAGTTCAATGACCATCCAGTCCTCCGACCGCAAAGCCCTGCTCTGCAAGTTCACCTCCGCCTCTCTGACTCAACTCACACCCTGGCTGCTCTGGTGGATTCTGGCGCGAAGCCCACATAATGGGCGTCAAGCTGGCACGCCAGCTGGGACTGGAGAACCTCCGTTTGACACCTCCTATTCCTGCCCGGGCACTGGGCCGGACACTTCGGTCACTCATGTCACGGCCCCGGTCTCGATGGGTCTGTCCGGAAACCATCAAAAACATCCAGTTTCACCTGCTCCCCTCTCCCCGGCCAACCCCTCATCCTGGGTTACCCATGGCTCCGCCCGGCACAGCCCTCAGCTCGGCTGGGTGACCGGGGTGATCAGGGGAGTGGGGAGGACTGCCCCGAGCCTGCCTGCTTGCTGCCCCTACCCCTCGGCCAGTACCTACTAACTCCGCTCCGGACCTCTCCAATGAAATGCTAACATGGTCTCAGAGGGTGTTTAACAAAGCAAAAGCCACATCTCTGCCCCCCCTCACCGACCGTGCGACTGTGCCATCGACCTCCTCCCTCGAACAGTCTCCTCCAAGGGGGTCGTCTTTATTCGGTTGTCTGCTCCTGAAAGAAAGTCCATGGAGGACTACATCAATGGCTCTCTGTCCGCGGATTAATCCGTTCATCTTCATCTCCTGCTGGTGCTGGCTTCTTCTTTGTGGGGAAGAAGGCGGATCTCTTCGCCCCTCATCGACTACAGGGGACTCAACGACATCACAGTGAAAAAGCCGTTACCCTCTGCCTCTGCTCACCTCTGCTTTTGAGTTTGCTCCAGGGAGCCACTGTTTTTACCAAGTTGGATCTCAAAACGCTTACCACTTGCCATCCGGGAGGAGATGAATGGAAAGCCGCATTCAATACACCAACAGGCCACTACGAGTATCTGGTTATGCCTTTTGGCCTCACCAATGTCCTCCTGCTGTGTTCCAGGCTCTAGTGAATGATGTACTGCTGGGACATATTAAACAAGTTTGTCTTCGTTTACCTGGATGACATCTTAATTTACTCCCGAAACCTGTCTGAACACACCCGCCATGTCCAGCAAGTCCTTCATCGTCTTCTGGAGAATTCCTCTCCTTACGCCAAGGCAGAGAAATGTGAGTTTCACGTCAAGACAGTAGCCTTCCCGGGGTACATAGTGGCAGAAGGGAAGTATCCAAATGGATCCTGCCAAAGTATCAGCAGTCATGTGGCCCAGTTCGGAGAACAGAAAGAAGCTGCAGCAGTTTCTGGGGTTTGCTAACTTCTTAGGGAGTTTATCCGGAACTACAGTGCCGTTGCTGCCCCCTCTCACTGCTCTAACCAGCACCAAACAACCCTTCACCTGACCCCAGCAGCCCGACACAAAGCCTTCCATACCCTCAAGTGAGGTTCACCTCCGCTCCCATCCTCCAGATGCCTGATGCTGGACCGGCAATTCATTGTGGAGTGGCGCCTCGGATGTGGGAGTTGGTGCTGTGATTTCTCAGTGGGCTGCGGAGGATCGGAAGCTCCATCCCTGTGCCTTTTTCTCACGTCGGTTGTCCCCCCTCTGGGTGCAATTACGACATGGAACCGTGAGCTGCTGGCTGTGAAGCTTGCCTTGGAGGAGTGGCGTCACTGGCTGGGGGTCCACCATTCCATTTCTCGTTTGGACCCGATCTAAAACTTGGGTACATCCATGCGGCCAAGCGGTTGAACTCCAGGCAGTCCCGCTGGGCCCTGTTCTTCACCAGGTTTAATTTCACTCTGTCATACCGGCCTGGATCGCGCAACACCAAGCCAGACGCCCTCTCCCGTCAATTCCAGAAGGATGACACCCCCTCCAAACCGTGTCGATTCTGCCAAGTCCCTGCATCGTTGCAGCTCTGACCTGGGCTGTTGGGGAACAGGTGCTGGAGGCTCTCATAACCAGCCAGGTCCCAGCACTTGCCCAGCGGGCCTTTTGTCCCCGACACCCGAGGTCCCAGGTCATTCAGTGGGGACATGACTCCCGCCTAGCTTGTCACCCTGGCTCCACCGCACCCACAGCCTGCTCGCCCAGGGGTTCTGGTGGCCCTCTCTGAGGAAGGATGTACGGGAGTTCGTCCAAGCCCTGCCCCATCTGCAGCCAACACAAGTCGTCCTGCCAGCCCCCCAGCCGGATTGCTGCAGCCCCTGCCTGTGCCCAGGCGTCCCTGGTCTCACCTTCCCGCCCTTGACTTTGTCGCGGGGCTGCCCCCCTTCAGTGGCAGAGCCCGTCATTCTCACCATCGTTGGCCGTTTCAGAGATGGCGCTTACTTCCTTCCCCTCCCCAGCTCCCAACCGCCAAGGAGACCGCCCAGGTGGTCCTGGACCACGTCTTCCGGATCCACGGACTGCCAAGGGATGTTGTTTCTGACCGTGGCCCACAATTCTCCTCCGCTTTTTTGGAAGGAGTTCTGTCACCTGCTGGGAGCCACAGTCATCCTGACTTCCGGATTCCATCCCCTCCCAATGGGCACGCGGGCTAATCAGAGCTCAGCACTGCGATGCATGACTCACGCAACCCCCCACTCCTAGTCGCAGCATTGACATGGGTGGAGTACGCACACAATTCTCTGACCTGCTCTGCCATCGGTATGTCCCCTTTCCAATGTGTTTATGGATACCAGCCTCCTCTGTTGCCAGCCAGGAGGAGGAGGTTGCTTGCCCATCTGCACTTGCTTTTGCCCGTCGATGCTCGCCGCCACCTGGTCACAAGCCGAGCCACACTCCTCCAGGTCCGTTAGCCAGCTACACTAGCGGGGCCAACCGTCGGAGAATTCCTGCTCCCACCTACCATGTTGGTCAAGGGTGTGGTTGTCATCGAAGAACCTGCCACTCAGGGTGGAGTCGCAGAAAGCTGGCACTCTCGGTTCTTGGCACCATTTCCTATCATAAGGTGATTAGCCCAACTGCTGTCGGCTCCACACTGCCTAATTCCTGAGGTGCACCCCCACTTTCCATGTGTCTAAGATTAAGCCCATCCGCGAGATCCGCTGGTCCCTGCTGCGCCTGGTCCTCCTCCTCCCCGGCTCGTCGTTGGTGGTCTGGTTGTACCGTCCGCCGCCTGCTTCGGTCCAGACGGAGGGTAGGGGTCTCCAGTACCTCATTGACTGGGAGGGCTATGGACCTGAGGAAGGACCTGGGTGCCAGCTAGTCGTTTGTGGATAGGACTCTCATCACCGCTTTCCACCAGCGGCATCCTGATCAACCCTGCAAATCCGCGGGGAGCCGCCCCAGAGGTCCCCTATCCGTCCGGCCCGCTCGGCTTCCTGTCCCTGTGCCTGATCCTGTCTCGGGACCTGTCCCATCTCCCGCCACGGCCCTCCGGCTTCCTCCGAGATGAGGACGTTCACTCGGACCGTTCGGAGGAGTTCTAGCCCCTCCTCCGACTCCCCTCCTCCCGCCCGGCGTGGTGTTGCTCTTGGGACTTCTGGGGCCGTCCCTTGGGGGTTCTGTCACTGAGCCCTCTCACTCCCACCGGTTACCACATAATTTGGTTTCCACTATCTTCCTCTGCTCACCTCCCTCTCTCTACTCAGCTAACCTCAGCTCCACCTGTCCCTGCTCTGCCTCGACTCTAATTACTCTGCCCAGCTGCGCTGCATTCACCCCACACTAACCTCTCTCCCAGTATTTAAGGCCCTGTCTTTCCCAGCTCTCCGGTGTCAGATCGTACCTGCAAAGCTCACACCGGAGCCTGTTCCGCTCGCGCTTCTGGCTCACCCTGGTTTTGTGACCCCGGACCTGCCTGTTTATTGGATACTCTTCTGCCTTAGGAGATCCAGACCTGCTTCTGCCATTACGACTCCTGACTACCTCTTCAATCCCCGACCTGACCACCCCACCACCTGGCTTCAGGGCGCCATCGCTGCCACTAGGGGGGCACAGACCCAGCGCTCTGGGCCGGGATCCCTGTTACCCCTGGAGACCTTCATCCTCCCTACTTCCCTTTTCCCTTAAGTTTAATAAGCTTTCTAGTGTGGCGCCATTGCTGGTCTCTGTCGTCTGTCTGAGTCGTGACACCTTTCAGACTATTGAGACCCTGAGCTCTGTCCTGAATTCGCACTGTTGAGACACTGCCCATGTTGTCACTTCCAGACTATTGAGACCCCGACCTGTCCTACACTTCCAACTATTAAGACCCCTGACCTGCTCCCTACCTTCAGACTGTTGAGACCCTGCCCTTGTTGTCACTTCAGACTAGCATTGAGACCCTGCCCCTGTCCTACCTTCCAGACTAGTGAGGCCCTGACCTGTCCCTACCTTCCAGACTTTTGAGACCCTGACTTGTCCAGATTCACACCATTGTGACCCTGCCCTGTTGTCTCCACTTCAGACTATCGAGACCCTGCCCTGTCCCTACCTTCAGACTATTGAGGAGCCTGACCTGTCTCTACCTTCCAGACTCTTGAACACCCTGACCTGTCTACATTCAGACTATTAGCGGGCCTGACCTGTCCCTACCTTCCAGGCTAGTGAGGCCCCTACCCGTCCCTACCTTCATCTCCATTGAGACCCTTCCATGTTCTACCTTCTGACTAATAAGACCCTGCCCTGTCCTGCCTTCCCAGACTATTGCTAGACCCTGCCCTGTCCTACCTTCACACTGAGTTAAGACCCTGCCCTGTCCCTACCTTCAGATCTATTAGAACCTGCCATGTCCCACCTTCGAGACTATCGGGACTCTGGCCTGTCCTATCTTCAGGCTCTTGAGACACTGACCTGTCACCTTCAGACTCCAATGAGACCCTGCCATGTCCTACCTTCGACTATTGAACCCTGGCCTGGTCCTAGATTCCACACTCTTGAGACCCTGCCCTGTTGTCACTTCCAGACTGTTTGAGACCCTGACCTGTCCTACCTTCAGACTGGCTGAGACCACTGACCTGTCCCTACCTTCCAGACTAGTGAGGGCCCTGACCTGTCCTACATTCAGACTATTGAGACCCTGCCTGCTCCCTAGATTCACACTACTGAGACCTCTGCCCTGTTGTCACCCCAGACTATTGAGACCCTGTCCTGTCCCTACCTTCCAGACTATTGAAACCCTGACCTGTCCTACCTCCAGACTGTGAGGCCCACCTGTCCCTACATTCAGACTATTGAGACCCTGACCTGTCCTACCTTCAGACTATTGAGACCCTTCCCTGTACTACCTTCTGACTAATAAGACCCTGCCCTGTCCTACCTTCAGACTATTCAGGCCCTGCCCTGTCCTACCTTCAGACTATTGAGGCCCTGCCCTGTCGTACTTTCAGACTATTGAGACCCTGACCTGTCCTACCTTCAGACTATTGAGACACTGACCTGTCCTAGATTCACACCATTGTGACCCTGCCCTGTTGTCACTTCAGACTATTGAGACACTGACCTGTCCTACCTTCAGACTATTGAGATCCTTCCCTGTACTACCTTCAGACTAATAAGACCCTGCCCTGTCCTACCTTCAGACTATTGACACCCTGCCCTGTCCTACCTTCAGACTATTGAGATCCTAACCTGTCCTACCTTCAGACTATTGAGGCCCTGACCTGTCCTACATTCAGACTATTGAGACCCTGACCTGTCCTACCTTCAGACTATTGAGGCCCTGACCTGTCCTACCTTCAGACTATTGAGACCCTTCCCTGTACTACCTTCTGACTAATAAGACCCTGCCCTGTCCTACCTTCAGACTATTGAGACCCTGCCCTGTCCTACCTTCAGACTATTGAGACCCTGCCCTGTCCTACTTCAACTATTGAGACCCTGCGTGTACTTCAGACTACTGATACCCTGACCTGTCCTACCTTCAGACTATTGAGACCCCGACCTGTCCTACCTTCAGACTATTGTGAGGCCCTGACCTGTCCTACATTCAGACTATTGAGACCTGACCTGTCCTACCTTCAGACTATTGGAGACCCTGACCTGTCCTAGATTCACACCATTGTGACCCTGCCCTGTTGTCACTTCAGACTATTGAGACACTGACCTGTCCTACCTTCAGACTATTGAGACCCTTCCCTGTCCTACCTTCAGACTAATGAGACCCTGCCCTGTCCTACCTTCAGACTATTGAGACCCTGACCTGTCCTACCTTCAGACTATTGAGACCCTGCCCTGTCCTACCTTCAGACTATTGAGACCCTGCCCTGTCCTACCTTCAGACTATTGAGACCCTGCCGTGTCCTACCTTCAGACTATTGAGACCCTGACCTGTCCTACCTTCAGACTATTGAGACACTGACCTGTCCTACCTTCAGACTATTGAGACCCTGACCTGTCCTAGATTCACACTATTGAGACCCTGCCCTGTTGTCACTTCAGACTATTGAGACCCTGCCCTGTCCTACCTTCAGACTATTGAGACCCTGACCTGTCCTACCTTCAGACTATTGAGACCCTGACCTGTCCTAGATTCACACCATTGTGACCCTGCCCTGTTGTCACTTTAGACTATTGAGACCCTGACCTGTCCTACCTTCAGACTATTGAGGCCCTGATCTGTCCTACCTTCAGACTATTGAGACCCTGACCTGTCCTACCTTCAGACTATTGAGACCCTGCCCTGTCCTACCTTCAGACTATTGCGATCCTGCCCTGTCCTACCTTCAGACTATTGAGACCCTGCCGTGTCCTACCTTCAGACTATTGAGACCCTGACGTGTCCTAACTTCAGACTACTGATACCCTGACCTGTCCTACCTTCAGACTATTGAGACCCTGACCTGTCCTACCTTCAGACTGAGGCCCTGACCGTGTCCTACCTTCAGACTATTGAGACCCGGACCTGTCCTACCTTCAGACTAGTGAGACCCTGACCTGTCCCTGATTCACACCATTGTGACCCTGCCCTGTTGTCACTTCAGACTATTGAGACACTGACCTGTCCTACCTTCAGACTATTGAGACCCTTCCCTGTACTACCTTCTGACTAATAAGACCCTGTCCTGTCCTACCTTCAGACTATTGAGACCCTGCCCTGTCCTACCTTCAGACTATTGAGACCCTGCCCTGTCCTACCTTCAGACTATTGAGACCCTGCCGTGTCCTACCTTCAGACTATTGAGACCCTGACCTGTCCTACCTTCAGACTATTGAGACACTGACCTGTCTACCTTCAGACTATTGAGACCCTGACCTGTCCCTGACATTCACTATTGAGACCCTGCCTGTTGTCACTTCAGACTATTGAGACCCTGCCTGTCCTACCTTCAGACTATTGAGACCCTGACCTGTCCACCTTCAGACTATTGAGACCTGACCTGTCCTACCTTCAGACTATTGAGACCCTGTCCCTGTCCTACCTTCAGACTAATAAGACCCTGCCCTGTCCTACCTTCAGACTATTCAGGCCCTGCCCTGTCCTACCTTCAGACTATTGAGGCCCTGCCCTGTCCTACCTTCAGACTATTGAGACCCTGACCTGTCCTACCTTCAGACTATTGAGACCCTGACCTGTCCTAGATTCACACCATTGTGACCCTGCCCTGTTGTCACTTCAGACTATTGAGACACTGACCTGTCCTACCTTCAGACTATTGAGACCCTGCCCTGTCCTACCTTCAGACTATTGAGACCCTGACCTGTCCTACCTTCAGACTATTGAGACCCTGACCTGTCCTACCTTCAGACTATTGAGACCCTGCCCTGTCCTACCTTCAGACTATTGAGACCCTGCCCTGTCCTACCTTCAGACTATTGAGACCCTGCCGTGTCCTACCTTCAGACTATTGATACCCTGACCTGTCCTACCTTCAGACTATTGAGACACTGACCTGTCCTACCTTCAGACTATTGAGACCCTGACCTGTCCTAGATTCACACTATTGAGACCCTGCCCTGTTGTCACTTCAGACTATTGAGACCCTGACCTGTCCTACCTTCAGACTATTGAGACCCTGACCTGTCCTACCTTCAGACTATTGAGGCCCTGACCTGTCCTACCTTCAGACTATTGAGACCCTGACCTGTCCTACCTTCAGACTATTGAGACCCTGACCTGTCCTACCTTCAGACTATTGAGGCCCTGCCCTGTCCTACCTTCAGACTATTGAGACCCTGCCCTGTCCTACCTTCAGACTATTGAGATCCTGCCCTGTCCTACCTTCAGACTATTGAGACCCTGACCTGTCCTACCTTCAGACTATTGAGACCCTGCCCTGTCCTACCTTCAGACTATTGAGACCCTGCCCTGTCCTACATTCAGACTATTGAGACCTGACCTGTCCTACATTCAGACTATTGAGACCCTGGCCTGTTGTCACTTCAGACTATTGAGACCCTGCCCTGTCCTACCTTCAGACTATTGATACCCTGCCCTGTCCTACCTTCAGACTATTGATACCCTGCCCTGTCCTACCTTCAGACTATTGAGACCCTGCCCTGTCCTACCTTCAGACTATTGAGACCCTGCCCTGTCCTACCTTCAGACTGTTGAGACCCTGCCCTGTCCTACCTTCAGACTATTGAGAACCTGCCATGTCCTACCTTCAGACTATTGAGACCCTGACCTGTCCTATCTTCAGACTATTGAGACCCTGACCTGTCCTACCTTCAGACTAATGAGACCCTGCCATGTCCTACCTTCAGACTATTGAGACCCTGACCTGTCCCTATCTTCAGACTAATTTGAACCTGCCATGTCCTACCTTCAGACTACTGAGACCCTGACCTGTCCTAACTTCAGACTATTGAGACCCTGACCTGTCCTAATTCAGACTATTGGGACCCTGGCCTGTCCTGTTCAGACTATTGAACCCTGCCTGTCCTACCTTCTGACTATTGAGACCCTGCCGTTTACTACCTTCTGACTATTGATACCCTGACCTGTCCTACCTTCAGACTATTGAGACCCTGCCCTGTCCTACCTTCAGACTATTGAGACCCTGCCCTGTCCTACCTTCAGACTATTGAGACCCTGCCCTGTCCTACCTTCAGACTATTGAGACCCTGCCCTGTCCTACCTTCAGACTATTGAGACCCTGACCTGTCCTACCTTCAGACTATTGAGACCCTGCCCTGTCCTACCTTCAGACTATTGAGACACTGACCTGTCCTACCTTCAGACTATTGAGACCCTGACCTTTCCTAGATTCACACTATTGAGACCCTGCCCTGTTGTCACGTCAGCCTAATGAGACCCGGCCCTGTCCTACCTTCAGACTATTGAGACCCTGATCTGTCCTACCTTCAGACTATTGAGACCCTGACCTGTCCTACCTTCAGACTATTGAGGCCCTGCCCTGTCCTACGTTCAGACTATTGAGACCCTGACCTGTCCTACCTTCAGACTATTGAGACCCTGACCTTTCCTACCTTCAGACTATAAGGCCCTGACCTGTCATACGCTACGACTATTGAGACCCTGACCTGTCCTACCTTCAGACTATTGAGGCCCTGACCTGTCCTACCTTCAGACTATTGAGACCCTGCCCTGTCCTACCTTCAGACTATTGAGACCCTGCCCTGTCCTACCTTCAGACTATTGAGACCCTGACCTGTCCTACCTTCAGACTATTGAGACCCTGACCTGTCCTACCTTCAGACTATTGAGACCTGGCCTGTCCTACCTTCAGACTATTGAACCCTGCCCTGTCCTACCTTCAGACTATTGAGACCCTGCCTGTCCTACCTTTCAGACTATTAGATCTCCCTGCCTGTCCTACCTTCAGACTATTGAGACCCTGCCCTGTCCTACCTTCAGACTATTGAGACCCTGCCTGTCCTACCTTCAGACTATTGAGACCCTGCCCTGTCCTAATTCCAGACTACTGATACCCTGACCTGTCCCTACCTTAGAATATTGAGACCCTGACCTGTTTGTCACTTCCCGACTCTTGAGACCCTGCCCTGTCCTACCCTTCAGACTATTGATACCCTGCCCTGTCCTACCTTCCAGACTATTGATACCCTGCCCCTGTCCTACCTTCCAGACTACCCGAGACCCACTGCCCCTGTCCCCGCCTTCAGACTGTGAGACCCTGCCCTGTCCTACCTTCCAGACTGTTGAGACCCTGCCCTGTCCTAGCTTCAGACTATTGAGAACCTGCCATGTCCTACCTTCAGACTATTGAGACCCTGACCTGTCCTATCTTCAGACTATTGAGACCCTGACCTGTCCTACCTTCAGACTAATGAGACCCTGCCATGTCCTACCTTCAGACTATTGAGACCCTGACCTGTCCTATCTTCAGACTATTTTGAACCTGCCATGTCCTACCTTCAGACTACTGAGACCCTGACCTGTCCTAACTTCAGACTATTGAGACCCTGACCTGTCCTAGATTCAGACTATTGAGACCCTGGCCTGTCCTAGATTCAGACTATTGAGACCCTGGCCTGTCCTACCTTCTGACTATTGAGACCCTGCCGTTTCCTACCTTCTGACTATTGATACCCTGACCTGTCCTACCTTCAGACTATTGAGACCCTGCCCTGTCCTACCTTCAGACTATTGAGACCCTGCCCTGTCCTACCTTCAGACTATTGAGACCCTGCCCTGTCCTACCTTCAGACTATTGAGACCCTGCCCTGTCCTACCTTCAGACTATTGAGACCCTGCCCTGTCCTACCTTCAGACTATTGAGACACTGACCTGTCCTACCTTCAGACTATTGAGACCCTGACCTTTCCTAGATTCACACTATTGAGACCCTGCCCTGTTGTCACGTCAGCCTAATGAGACCCGGCCCTGTCCTACCTTCAGACTATTGAGACCCTGATCTGTCCTACCTTCAGACTATTGAGACCCTGACCTGTCCTACCTTCAGACTATTGAGACCCTGACCTTTCCTACCTTCAGACTATAAGGCCCTGACCTGTCATACGCTACGACTATTGAGACCCTGACCTGTCCTACCTTCAGACTATTGAGACCCTGACCTGTCCTACCTTCAGACTATTGAGACCCTGCCCTGTCCTACCTTCAGACTATTGAGACCCTGCCCTGTCCTACCTTCAGACTATTGAGACCCTGACCTGTCCTACCTTCAGACTATTGAGACCCTGGCCTTTCCTACATTCAACTATTGAGACCCTGACCCTGTTGTACGTCAGACTAATGAGACCCGGACCTGTCCTACCTTCAGACTATTGAGACCCTGATCTGTCCTACCTTCAGACTATTGAGACCCTGACCTGTCCTACCTTCAGACTATTGAGGCCCTGCCTGTCCTACGTTCAGACTATTGAGACCCTGACCTGTCCTACCTTCAGACTATTGAGACCCTGACCTTTCCTACCTTCAGACTATAAGGCCCTGACCTGTCATACGCTACGACTATTGAGACCCTGACCTGTCCTACCTTCAGACTATTGAGGCCCTGACCTGTCCTACCTTCAGACTATTGAGACCCTGCCCTGTCCTACCTTCAGACTATTGATACCCTGCCCTGTCCTACCTTCAGACTATTGAGACCCTGCCCTGTCCTACCTTCAGACTATTGAGACCCTGCCCTGTCCTACCTTCAGACTATTGAGGCCCTGCCCTGTCCTACCTTCAGACTATTGAGACCCTGCCCTGTCCTACCTTCAGACTATTGAGACCCTGACCTGTCCTACCTTCAGACTTTGAGGCCCTGCCCTGTCCCTACCTTCCAGACTATTGAGATCCTGACCTGTCCTACCTTCCAGACTATTGAGACCCTGACCTGTCCTACCTTCAGACTATTGAGACCCTGCCCTGTCCTACCTTCAGACTATTGAGACCCTGCCCTGTCCTACCTTCAGACTAGTGGACCCTGACACCGTCCCACCTTCAGACTATTGATACCCTGCCCCTGTCCTACCTTCAGACTATTGAGGCACTGACCTGTCCTACCTTCAGACTATTGAGACTGACCTTTCCCTAGATTCACACTATTGAGACCCTGCCCTGTTGTCACGTCAGCCTAATGAGACCCGGCCCTGTCCTACCTTCAGACTATTGAGACCCTGTCTGTCCTACCTTCAGACTATTGAGACCCTGCCTGTCCTACCTTCAGACTATTGAGGCCCTGCCCTGTCCTACGTTCAGACTATTGAGACTGACCTGTCCTAACTTCCGACTATTGAGACCCAGCCTTTCCTACCTTCAGACTATAAGACCCTGACCTGTCATTCGACTATTGAGACCCTGACCTGTCCCTACCTTCAGACTATTGAGGCCCTGACCTGTCCTACCTTCAGACTATTAGACCCTGCCCTGTCCCTACCTTCCAGACTATTGAGACCCTGCCCTGTCCCTACCTTCCGACTATTGAGACCCTGACCTGTCCTACCTTCAGACTATAAGGCCCTGCCTGTCCCTACCTTCCAGACTATTGAGGCCCTGCCTGTCTCCGCCAGACTATTGGAGACCCTGCCCTGTCCTACCTTCCGACTATTGAGACCCTGACCTGTCCTACCTTCCGACTACTTGGACCCTGACCCTGTCCTACCTTCAGACTATTGAGATCCTGACCTGTCCTACCTTCAGACTATTGAGACCCTGACCTGTCCTACCTTCAGACTATTGAGACCCTGACCTGTCCTACCTTCAGACTATAAGGCCCTGACCTGTCCTACCTTCAGACTATTGAGACCCTGACCTGTCCTACCTTCAGACTATAAGGCCCTGACCTGTCATACGCTATGACTATTGAGACCCTGACCTGTCCTACCTTCAGACTATTGAGGCCCTGACCTGTCCTATCTTCAGACTATTGAGACCCTGCCCTGTCCTACCTTCAGACTATTGAGACCCTGCCCTGTCCTACCTTCAGACTATTGAGACCCTGACCCTGTCCTACCTTCCGACTATTGAGGACCCTGCCTGTCCTACCTTCAGACTATTGAGACCCTGCCCTGTCCTACCTTCAGACTATTGAGACCCTGACCTGTCCTACCTTCAGACTATTGAGATCCTGCCCTGTCCTACCTTCAGACTATTGAGATCCTGCCTTGTTGTCACTTCAGACTATTGAGACCCTGCCCTGTCCAACCTTCAGCATGTGCTCCTTCCTGTTGACGATGACAGCGGTGATCTGCTGGTCCATGAAGAGCAGGATGGTGACCAGCAGGGCAGGCAGTGCTGACACCACGTACACCCACCACGGGTTGCCTCCGAAAGGGGGAACAAACCAGCCACGGTTGGGGCTCGTTGGCTGGAGGTGGAGGAACAGAGAGCAGTGTTTACAAAAACACACATAAGCAAGTAACAACACACATAGGCAAGTAACAACACATCGACAAGTAACACCACACATAGGCAAGTAACAACACATCGACAAGTAACAACACACATCAACAAGTAACAACACACATCAACAAGTAACAACACACATCGACAAGTAACACCACACATCAACCAGTAACAACACACATCAACAAGTAACACCACACATAGGCAAGTAACAACACATCGACAAGTAACAACACACATCAACAAGTAACAACACACATCAACAAGTAACAACACACATCGACAAGTAACACCACAAATCAACCAGTAACAACACACATCAACAAGTAACAACACACATAGACAAGTAACAACACACATTAACAAGTAACAACACACATCAACAAGTAACAACACACATCAACAAGTAACAACACACATCAACAAGTAACAACACACATCAACAAGTAACAACACACATCAACAAGTAACAACACACATCGACAAGTAACAACACACATCGACAAGTAACAACACACATCAACAAGTAACAACACACATCAACAAGTAACAACACACATCAACAAGTAACAACACACATCAACAAGTAACAACACACATCAACAAGTAACAACACACATCAACAAGTAACAACACACATCGACAAGTAACAACACACATCAACCAGTAACAACACACATCAACCAGTAACAACACACATCAACAAGTAACAACACACATATGTACTGTATGTTTACCCAGACACACACACATACCATGCAATATTAGAACGTGTATCTAATGTACATTTAAAACAAATATGTGGTATATGAATAATGTAGATATACATCTGAAATTAGCCATACCTTGAACTCAGTTGGGACTATGAGCTTGGGAGTGTCCACTCCTACTAGCATGTCCACACCACAGAAGATCAGGATGGCCAAGATAATGGCAAAGTCACTGATGAGTTTCCTCACCTACAAAGAGAGAGACATACATGTAACCAAGAACAGATTAGGGTTACATATATTAACTACACAGAGATATACATGTACAATGACAGTCACAATGACAATATCAGGGTTAGGGTTAGGTGTTTACAGCAGGGTTAGGGTTAGGCGTTTACAGCAGGGTTAGGGTTAGGTGTTTACAGTAGGGGTAGGGTTAGGGTTAGGTGTTTACAGTAGGGGTAGGAGTTGGTGTTTACAGTAGGGGGTAGGGGTTAGGTGTTTACAGTAGGGTTAGGTGTTTACAGTAGGGGTAGGGTTAGGTGTTTACAGTAGGGTTGGGTTAGGTGTTTACAGTAGGGTTAGGTGTTTCAGTAGGGTAGGGTTAGGTGTTTACAGTAGGGGTAGGGTTAGGTGTTTACAGTAGGGTTAGGGTTAGGTGTTTACAGTAGGGGGTAGGGTTAGGGTTAGGGGTGTTTACAGTAGGGGGCCAGGGTTAGGGTGTTTACAGTAGGGGTAGGGTTAGGGTGTTTACAGTAGGGGTAGGGTTAGTAGGTAGTGTTACAGTAGGGGTAGGGTTAGGTGTTTACAGTAGGGCTGGGGTTAGGTGTGTTTACAGTAGGGGGTAGGGTTAGGTGTTTACAGTAGGGGTGGGGGGGGTGGGTGTTTCGTAGGGTTAGGTGTTTAGTGGGTTGGGTGTTTGGAGGTGTTAGGTGGGTTATTAGGTGTTTACAGTAGGGGGTAGGGTTGGAGTGTTTACAGTAGGTAGGGTTAGGTGTTTACAGTAGGTTGGGTTGGGTGTTTACAGTAGGGGGTAGGGTTAGAGTGTTTACAGTAGGGTTAGGGTTAGGGTGTTTACAGTAGGGGGTAGGGTTGAGTGTTTACGGTGGGGTAGGGTTAGGTGTTTACAAAGGGGTAGGGTTAGGTGTTTACAGTAGGGGGTAGGGTTGGGTGTTTACAGAGGTAGGGTTGGGTGTTTACAGTTAGGGGTAGGGTTGGGTGTTTACAGTAGGGGGTGGGGTGGGTTAGGTGTTTACAGTAGGGTTAGGGTTGGGGTGTTTACAGGGGGTAGGTTAGGTGTTTACAGTAGGGGGTAGGGTTAGGTGTTTACAGTAGGGGTAGGGTTAGGGTTAGGTGTTTCTGTGGGGTGGGTAGGGTTGGGGTGTTTACAGTAGGGGGTAGGGTTAGGTGTTTACAGTAGGGGTCGGGTTAGGTGTTTAGTGGGGTAGGTTAGGGTGTTTACTGTGGGGTAGGGTTAGGTGTTTACAGTAGGGGGTAGGGTTAAGTGTTTACAGTAGGGTTAGGGTTGGTGTTTACAGTAGGGGTAGGGTTAGGGTTGGTGTTTACAGTAGGGGTAGGGTTAGGTGTTTACAGTGGGGTAGGGTTAGAGTGTTTACAGTAGGGTTAGGGTTGGGTGTTTACAGTAGAGGGTAGGGTTGGGTGTTTACAGTAGGGGGTAGGGTTAGGTGTTTACAGTAGGGGTAGGGTTGGTGTTTACAGTAGGGTTAGGGTTAGTTGTGTTTACAGTAGGTTAGGGTTAGGTGTTTACAGTAGGGGGTAGGGTTGGAGAGTGTTTACAGTAGGGGTAGGGTTGGAGTGTTTACAGTAGGGTAGGATTAGGTGTTTACAGTAGGGGTAGGGTTAGGGTTGGGGTGTTTACAGTGGGGGTAGGGTTGGGTGTTTACGGTAGGGGTGGGGTTTAGGGTTAGGTGTTTTACAGTAGGGGTAGGGTTAGGTGTTTACAGTAGGGGTAGGGTTGGGTTAGGTGTTTACAGTGGGGTAGGGTTATGGGGGTTGGGTGTTTACAGTAGGGGTAGGTTAGGTGTTTACAGTGTAGGGTTGGGTGTTTACAGTAGGGGTGGGGTTAGGGTTAGTGTTTCAGTAGGGGTAGGGTTGGGTGTTTACAGTAGGGGTAGGGTTGGGTGTTTCATAGGGGTGGGTTGGTGTTTACAGTGGGGTTAGGGTTGGGTTAGGGTGTTTACAGTAGGGTTAGGGTTGGGGTTGGGTGTTTACAGTAGGGTTAGGGTTGGGTGTTTACAGTAGGGGTGGGGTTGGGGTTAGGTGTTTACAGTAGGGGGTGGGGTTGGGTGTTTACAGTAGGGGTTGGGGTTAGGTGTTTACAGTAGGGGGTAGGGTTGGGTGTTTACAGTAGGGTTAGGGTTGGAGTGTTTACAGTAGGGGTAGGGTGGGGTTGAGGTGTTTACAGTAGGGGTAGGGTTGGGGTGTTTACAGTAGAGGGTAGGGTTGGGTGTTTACAGTAGGGGTTGGTTGAGGGTTAGGTGTTTACAGTAGGGGGTAGGGTTGGGGTGTTTACAGTAGGGGTAGGGTTGGTGGCATAGGGTAGGGGTTGGTTAGGTGTTTACAGTAGGGGTAGGGTTGGGGTGTTTACAGTAGGGGTAGGATTAGGGTGTTTACAGTAGGGTTGGGGTTGGGGTGTTTACAGTAGGGGGTAGGGTTAGGGGTTGGGTTTACAGTAGGGTTAGGGTTAGGTGTTTACAGTAGGGGGTAGGGTTGGGGTTGGTGTTTACAGTAGGGGTAGGGTTAGGTGTTTACAGTAGGGGTAGGGTTAGGGGTTAGGTGTTTACAGTAGGGTTGGGGTTAGGGTGTTTACAGTAGGGGGTAGGGTTAGGGTTAGGTGTTTACAGTAGGGGTAGGGTTAGAGTGTTTACAGTAGGGGTAGGGTTATTGTTAGGTGTTTACAGTAGGTTAGGGTTAGGGAGTGTTTACAGTAGGGGTAGGGGTTGGTGTTTACAGTGGGGGTGGGGTTGGGGTGTTTACAGCAGGGTTAGGGTTAGGTGTTTACAGTAGGGGTAGGGTTAGGGTTAGGTGTTTACAGTAGGGGTAGGGTTGGAGTGGTTTACAGTGGTGGGGTTAGGGTTAGGTGTTTACAGTAGGGGGTAGGGTTAGAGTGTTTACAGTAGGGGGTAGGGTTAGGTGTTTACAGTAGGGGTAGGATTGGGTGTTTACAGTAGGAGTAAGGATTGGGGTGTTTACAGTAGGGGTGGGGTTAGGGTGTTTACGGTAGGGGGTAGGGATTAGGTGTTTACAGTAGGGGTAGGATTAGGTGTTTACGGTAGGGGTAGGGTTGGGTGTTTACAGTAGGGGTAGGATTGGGTGTTTACAGTGGGGGTGGGGTTAGGTGTTTACAGTAGGTGGGTTAGGGTTAGGTGTTTACGGTAGGGGTAGGGTTGGGTGTTTACGGTAGGGGTGGGGTTAGGTGTTTACAGTAGGGGTAGGGTTAGGTGTTTACAGTGGGGGTAGGGTGTAGGGTTACGTGTTTACAGTGGGGTGGTGTTTGAGGGGGGGTTGGTTTACAGTAGGTAGGGTTAGGTGTTTACAGTAGGGTTAGGGTTAGGTGTTTCAGTAGGGTTAGGGTTAGGTGTTTACAGTAGGGGTAGGGTTAGGTGTTTACAGTAGGGGTTAGGGTTGGGGTTAGGTGTTTACAGTAGGGGGTGGGGTTGGGTGTTTACAGCAGGGTTAGGGTTCGGTGTTTACAGTAGGGGTAGGGTTGGGGTTAGGTGTTTACAGTGGGGGTGGGGTTAGGGTGTTTACAGTAGGGGTAGGGTTAGGTGTTTACAGTAGGGTTAGGGTTGGGGTTAGGTGTTTACAGTAGGGGTAGGGTTGGTGTTTTACAGTAGGGGTAGGGTTAGGTGTTTACAGTGGGGGTAGGGTTAGGTGTTTTACAGTAGGGGTAGGATTGGGGTGTTTACAGTAGGGGGTAGGATTAGGTGTTTACAGTAGGGGTAGGGTTGGAGTGTTTACAGTAGGGGTAGGGTTGGGGTGTTTACAGTAGGGGTAGGATTAGGGTGTTTACAGTAGGGGTAGGGTTGGGGTGTTTACAGTAGGGGTAGGGATTAGGTGTTTACAGTAGGGGTAGGGTTGGTGTTTACAGTAGGGTAGGGTTGGGTTGGGTTGGTGTTTACAGTGGGGTAGGATTGGGTGTTTACAGTGGGGGTAGGGTTAGGTGTTTACAGTAGGGTTATGATTAGGTGTTTACAGTAGGGGTAGGGTTAGGGGTTACGTGTTTACAGTAGGGGGTAGGGTTAGGTGTTTACAGTGGGTTAGGGTTGGGTGTTTACAGTAGGGGTAGGGTTAGGTGTTTCAGCAGGGTTGGGGTTAGGTGTTTACAGTAGGGTTAGGGTTGGGTGTTTACAGTAGGGTTAGGGTTAAGTGTTTACAGTAGGGTTAGGGTTGAGAGCGTTTACAGTAGGGTTAGGGTTAGGTGTTTACAGTAGGGGTAGGATTAGGTGTTTACAGTAGGGGTAGGGTTAGGTGTTTACAGTAGGGGGTAGGGTTGGGGTTGAGGTGTTTACAGTAGGGGGTAGGGTTGAGTGGGTTAGGTGTTTACAGTAGGGGGTAGGGGGTGGTTAGGTGTTTACAGTAGGGGGTGGGGTTAGGGTTGGGTGTTTACAGTAGGGGTAGGATTAGGTGTTTACAGTAGGGGTAGGGGTTAGGGTTAGGTGTTTTCAGTAGGGGTAGGGATTAGGTGTTTACAGTAGGGGGTGGGTTGGGTTAGGTGTTTACAGTAGGGGTGGTTGGGTGTTTACAGTAGGGCTAGGTTGGGGTTGGTGTTTAGTGGGGGTGGGTTGGGTGTTTACAGTGGGTAGGGTTGTGTTTCAGTGGGTAGGTTAGGTGTTTACAGAAGGGGTAGGTTAGGTGTTTACAGTAGGGGTAGGGTTGGGGTGTTTACAGTAGGGGTAGGGTTAGGTGTTTACAGTAGGGGTAGGGTTAGGTGTTTACAGTAGGGGTAGGGTTAGGTGTTTACAGTAGGGGTAGGGTTAGGGTTAGGTGTTTACAGTAGGGGTAGGGTTAGGTGTTTACAGTAGGGGTAGGGTTAGGGTTAGGTGTTTACAGTAGGGGTAGGGTTAGGTGTTTACAGTAGGGGTAGGGTTAGGTGTTTACAGTAGGGGGTAGGGTTATGGTTGGTGTTTCAGTAGGGGTAGGGTTAGGTGTTTACAGTAGGGCTAGGGTTAGGGTTAGGTGTTTACAGTAGGGGTAGGGTTAGGTGTTTACAGTAGGGGTAGGGTTAGGTGTTTACAGTAGGGGTAGGGTTAGGTGTTTACAGAAGGGGTAGGGTTAGGTGTTTACAGTAGGGGTAGGGTTAGGTGTTTACAGTAGGGGTAGGGTTAGGTGTTTACAGTGGGGGGTAGGGTTAGGTGTTTACAGCGGGGTTAGGGTTAGGTGTTTACAGTAGGGGTAGGGATTAGGTGTTTACAGTAGGGTTAGGGGTTAGGTGTTTACAGTAGGGGTAGGGTTAGGTGTTTACAGTAGGGTAGGGTTAGGGTGGTGTTTACGTAGGGGTAGGGTTAGGTGTTTACAGTGGGGTAGGGTTAGGTGTTTACAGTAGGGGTAGGGTTAGGTGTTTACAGTAGGGTTAGGGTTAGGTGTTTACAGCAGGGTTAGGGTTAGGTGTTTACAGTAGGGGTAGGATTAGGTGTTTACAGTAGGGTTAGGGTTAGGTGTTTACAGTAGGGGTAGGGTTAGGTGTTTACAGTAGGGGTAGGGTTAGGTGTTTACAGTAGGGGTAGGGTTAGGTGTTTACAGTAGGGGTAGGGGTAGGGTTAGGTGTTTACAGTAGGGGTAGGGTTGGTGTTTTACGGTAGGGGTAGGGTTAGGGTTAGGTGTTTACAGTAGGGGTAGGGTTAGGTGTTTACAGTAGGGGTAGGATTAGGTGTTTCAGTAGGGGTAGGGTTGGGTTAGGTGTTTACAGTAGGGGGGTAGGGTTAGGTGTTTACAGTAGGGCTAGGGTTAGGTGTTTACAGTAGGGGTAGGGTTAGGGTGTTTACAGTAGGGGTTAGGGTTAAAGGGTTAGGTGTTTACAGTAGGGGTAGGATTAGGTGTTTACAGTAGGGGGGGTAGGGTTAGGTGTTTACAGTAGGGGTAGGGTTAGGTGTTTACAGTAGGGGGTAGGGTTGGTGTTTACAGTGGGGTAGGGTTTGGTGTTTCAGGGGGTAGGGTTAGGGTTAGGTGTTTACAGAAGGGGTAGGGTTAGGGTTAGGTGTTTACAGTAGGGGTAGGGTTAGGTGTTTACAGTAGGGTTAGGGTTAGGTGTTTACAGTAGGGGCAGGGTTAGGTGTTTACAGAAGGGGTAGGGTTAGGGTTAGGTGTTTACAGAAGGGGTAGGGTTAGGGTTAGGTGTTTACAGTAGGGGTAGGGTTAGGTGTTTACAGTAGGGTTAGGGTTAGGTGTTTACAGTAGGGGTAGGGTTAGGGTTGGTGTTTACAGTAGGGGTAGGGTTAGGTGTTTACAGTAGGGGGTAGGGTTAGGTGTTTACGGTAGGGGTAGGGTTAGGTGTTTACAGTAGGGGGTAGGGTTAGGTGTTTACAGTAGGGTAGGGTTAGGGTTAGGTGTTTACAGTAGGGGTAGGGTTAGGTGTTTACAGTAGGGGTAGGGTTAGGTGTTTACAGTAGGGGTAGGGTTAGGTGTTTACAGTAGGGCTAGGCTTAGGTGTTTACAGTAGGGGTAGGGTTAGGGTTAGGTGTTTACAGCAGGGTTAGGGTTAGGTGTTTACAGTAGGGGGTAGGGTTAGGGTTAGGTGTTTACAGCAGGGTTAGGGTTAGGTGTTTACAGTAGGGGTAGGGTTAGGGTTAGGTGTTTACAGTAGGGCTAGGGTTAGGTGTTTACAGTAGGGGTAGGATTAGGTGTTTACAGTAGGGGTAGGGTTAGGGTTAGGTGTTTACAGAAGGGGTAGGGTTAGGTGTTTACAGTAGGGGTAGGGTTAGGTGTTTACAGTAGGGGTAGGGTTAGGGTGTTTACAGTAGGGTTAGGGGTTAGGTGTTTACAGTAGGGGTAGGGTTAGGTGTTTACAGTAGGGGTAGGGTTAGGTGTTTACAGTAGGGTCAGGGTTGCCAGGTGTTTACAGTAGGGTTAGGGGTTGGAGGTGTTTACAGTAGGGTTGGGGTTAGGTGTTTACAGTAGGGTTAGGGTTAAGTGTTTACAGTAGGGTTAGGGTTAGGCGTTTACAGTAGGGTTAGGGTTAGGTGTTTACAGTAGGGTTAGGGTTAGGTGTTTACAGTAGGGGTAGGGTTAGGTGTTTACAGCAGGGTTAGGGTTAGGTGTTTACAGTAGGGTTAGGGTTAGGTGTTTACAGTAGGGTTAGGGTTAGGTGTTTACAGTAGGGGTAGGGTTAGGTGTTTACAGTAGGGTTAGGGTTAGGTGTTTACAGTAGGGTTAGGGTTAAGTGTTTACAGTAGGGTTAGGGTTAGGCGTTTACAGTAGGGTTAGGGTTAGGTGTTTACAGTAGGGGTAGGGTTAGGTGTTTACAGTAGGGGTAGGGTTAGGTGTTTACAGTAGGGGTAGGGTTAGGGTTAGGTGTTTACAGTAGGGTTAGGGTTAGGCGTTTACAGTAGGGGTAGGGTTAGGTGTTTACAGTAGGGGTAGGGTTAGGTGTTCACAGTAGGGTTAGGGTTAGGTGTTTACAGTAGGGTTAGGGTTAGGTGTTTACAGTAGGGTTAGGGTTAGGTGTTTACAGTAGGGTTAGGGTTAAGTGTTTACAGTAGGGTTAGGGTTAGGCGTTTACAGTAGGGTTAGGGTTAGGTGTTTACAGTAGGGTTAGGGTTAGGTGTTTACAGTAGGGGTAGGGTTAGGTGTTTACAGCAGGGTTAGGGTTAGGTGTTTACAGTAGGGGTTAGGGTTAGGTGTTTACAGTAGGGGTAGGGTTGGGTAGGTGTTTACAGTAGGGTTAGGGGCTGGGTGTTTACAGAAGGGGTAGGGTTAGGTGTTTACAGTAGGGGTAGGGTAGGTGTTTACAGTAGGGGTAGGGTTAGGTGTTTACAGTGGGGTAGGGTTAGGTGTTTACAGTAGGGGTAGGGTTAGGTGTTTACAGTAGGGGGTAGGGTTAGGTGTTTACAGTAGGGGGTAGGGTTAGGTGTTTACAGTAGGGTTAGGGTTAGGCGTTTACAGTAGGGGTAGGGTTAGGGTTAGGGTGTTTACAGCAGGGTTAGGGTTAGGTGTTTACAGTAGGGTGTGGGTTAGGGTTAGGTGTTTACAGCAGGGTTAGGGTTAGGTGTTTACAGTAGGGGTAGGGTTAGGTGTTTACAGTAGGGGGGGTAGGGTTAGGTGTTTACAGCAGGGGTAGGGTGGTGTTTACAGTAGGGGTAGGGTTAGGTGTTTACAGTAGGGGGTAGGGTTAGGGTTAGGTGTTTCAGTGGGGTAGGGTTAGGGTTAGGTGTTTACAGTAGGGGTAGGGTTGGGTGTTTACAGGGGTGGGTTAGGTGTTTACAGTAGGGGTAGGATTAGGTGTTTACAGTAGGGGGTAGGGTTAGGTGTTTACAGTAGGGGTAGGGTTAGGGTGTTTACAGTAAGGGTAGGGTTAGGTGTTTACAGTAGTAGGGTTAAGAGGTGTTTACAGTAGGGGGTAGGTTAGGTGTTTTACAGTAGGGTTAGGGTAGTGTGTTTACAGTAGGGGGTAGGGGTTAGGTGTTTACAGCAGGGTTAGGGTTAGAGTGTTTACAGTAGGGGGTAGGGTTAGGTGTTTACAGTAGGGGTAGGGTTAGGTGTTTACAGCAGGGGGTAGGGTTAGGTGTTTACAGTAGGGGTAGGGTTAGGTGTTTACAGTAGGGGTAGGGTTAGGTGTTTACAGTAGGGGTAGGATTAGGTGTTTACAGTAGGGGTAGGGTAGTAGGGTTAGGTGTTTACAGTAGGGGTAGGGTTCAGGGTAGGGTTGAGGTGTTTACAGTAGGGGTAGGGTTGGGTTAGGTGTTTACAGTAGGGTAGGGTTGGAGGTGTTTACAGTAGGGGGTAGGGTTAGGTGTTTACAGTAGGGGTAGGTTGGGTGTTTACAGTAGGGGTAGGGTTAGGTGTTTACAGTAGGGGTAGGGTTAGGTGTTTACAGTAGGGGTTAGGGTTAGGTGTTTCAGGGCAGGTAGGGTTAGGTGTTTACAGTAGGGTTAGGGTTAGGTGTTTACAGTAGGGGTAGGGTTAGGTGTTTACAGCAGGGTTAGGGTTAGGTGTTTACAGTAGGGGTAGGGTTAGGTGTTTACAGTAGGGGTAGGGTTAGGTGTTTACAGTAGGGTTAGGGTTAGGTGTTTACAGTAGGGTTAGGGTTAGGTGTTTACAGTAGGGTTAGGGTTAGGTGTTTACAGTAGGGTTAGGGTTAAGTGTTTACAGTGGGTTAGGGTTAGGCGTTTACAGCAGGGTTAGGGTTAGAGGTGTTTACAGTAGGGTTAGGGTTAGGTGTTTACGGTAGGGGTAGGGTTTGTGTTAGTTTTAGTTGGGTTAGGTGTTTACAGTAGGGTTGTTGTGTTTGTAGGGTTAGGGTTAGGTGTTTCAGTAGGGTTAGGGTTAAGTGTTTACAGTAGGGGTTAGGTTAGGCGTTTACAGTAGGGTTAGGGTTGGTGTTTACAGTGGGGTAGGGTTAGGGTGTTTACAGTAGGGGTAGGGTTAGGTGTTTACAGTAGGGGTAGGGTTAGGGTTAGTGTTTACAGTAGGGTTAGGGTTAGGCGTTTACAGTGAGGGTAGGGTTAGGTGTTTACAGTAGGGGTAGAGTTAGGTGTTTACAGTAGGGGGTAGGGTTAGGTGTTTACAGTAGGGGGTAGGGTTAGGTGTTTCAGTAGGGGTAGGGTTAGGTGTTACAGTAGGGGTAGGGTTAGGGTTAGGTGTTTACAGTAGGGTAGGTTAGGTGTTTACAGTAGGGGTAGGGTTAGGTGTTTACAGTAGGGGTAGGGTTAGGTGTTTACAGTAGGGTTAGGGTTAGGTGTTTCAGTAGGGTTAGGGTTAGGTGTTTACAGTAGGGTTAGGGTTAGGTGTTTACAGTAGGGTTAGGGTTAAGTGTTTACAGTAGGGTTAGGGTTAGGCGTTTACAGTAGGGTTAGGGTTAGGCGTTTACAGTAGGGTTAGGGTTGGTGTTTACAGAGGGTTAGGGTTGGTGTTTACAGTAGGGGTAGGGTTAGGTGTTTACAGCAGGGTTAGGGTTAGGTGTTTTCAGTAGGGTTAGGGTTGAGTTGGTCAGTTTACAGTAGGGGTAGGGTTAGGTGTTTACAGTAGGGTTAGGGTTAGGTGTTCACAGAAGGGTAGGGTTAGGTGTTTACAGTAGGGGTAGGGTTAGGTGTTTACAGAGGGTTAGGGTTAGGTGTGTTACAGGGGGTAGGGTTAGGTGTTTACAGTAGGGGTAGGGTTAGGTGTTTACAGTAGGGGTAGGATTAGGTGTTTACAGTAGGGGTAGGGTTAGGTGTTTACAGTAGGGGTAGGGTTAGGGTTAGGTGTTTACAGTAGGGGTAGGGTTAGGTGTTTACAGTAGGGGTAGGGTTAGGTGTTTACAGTAGGGGTAGGGTTAGGTGTTTACAGTAGGGGTAGGGTTAGGGTTAGGTGTTTACAGTAGGGGTAGGGTTAGGTGTTTACAGAAGGGGTAGGGTTAGGTGTTTACAGTAGGGGTAGGGTTAGGTGTTTACAGTAGGGGTAGGGTTAGGTGTTTACAGTAGGGTTAGGGTTAGGTGTTTACAGTAGGGGTAGGGTTAGGTGTTTACAGTAGGGGTAGGGTTAGGTGTTTACAGTAGGGGTAGGGTTAGGTGTTTACAGTAGGGGTAGGGTTAGGTGTTTACAGTAGGGGTAGGGTTAGGTGTTTACAGTAGGGGTAGGGTTAGGTGGGTTTCAGTAGGGGGTAGGGTTAGGTGTTTACTGTAGAGGTAGGGTTAGGTGTTTACAGTAGGGGTAGGGTTAGGGTTAGGTGTTTACAGTAGGGTTAGGGTTAGGTGTTTACAGTAGGGCTAGGGTTCGGTGTTTACAGTAGGGGTAGGGTTAGGTGTTTACAGTAGGGGTAGGGTTAGGGTTATGATTAGCTATGTACAGTAGGGGTAGGGTTAGGTGTTTACAGTAGGGGTAGGGTTAGGGTTAGGCGTTTACAGTAGGGGTAGGATTGGTGTTTACAGTAGGGGGTAGGGTTAGGTGTTTACAGTAGGGGTAGGGTTAGGTGTTTACAGTAGGGGTAGGGTTAGGGTTAGCTATGTACAGTAGGGGTAGGGTTAGGGTTATGATTAGCTATGTACAGTAGGGGTAGGGTTAGGGTTATGATTAGCTATGTACAGTAGGGGGTAGGGTTAGGGTTATGATTAGCTATGTACAGTAGGGGTAGGGTTAGGTTATGATTAGCTATGTCAGTAGGGGTAGGGTTAGGGTTATGATTAGCTATGTACAGTAGGGGGTAGGGTTAGGGTTATATTAGCTATGTACAGTAGGGGTAGGGTTAGGGTTATGATTAGCTATGTACAGTAGGGGGTAGGGTTAGGGTTAGCTATGTACAGTAGGGTAGGGTTAGGGTTATGATTAGCTATGTACAGTAGGGGTAGGGGTTAGGGTTATGATTAGCTATGTACAGTAGGGGTAGGGTTAGGGGTTAGTGATTAGCTATGTACAGTAGGGGTAGGGTTAGGGTTATGATTAGCTATGTACAGTAGGGGTAGGGTTAGGGTTATGATTAGCTATGTACAGTAGGGGTAGGGTTAGGGTTATGATTAGCTATGTACAGTAGGGGTAGGGTTAGGGTTATGATTAGCTATGTACAGTAGGGGTAGGGTTAGGGTTAGGTGTGTGTGTGCCCAACAACTTGCCCGCTTGACCCTATCCCCTCCTCTCTTCTCCAGACCATTTCCGGAGACCTTCTCCCTTACCTCACCTCGCTCATCAACTCATCCTTGACCGCTGGCTATGTCCCTTCCGTCTTCAAGAGAGCAAGAGTTGCACCCCTTCTCAAAAAACCTACACTCGATCCCTCCGATGTCAACAACTACAGACCAGTATCCCTTCTTTCTTTTCTCTCCAAAACTCTTGAGTGTGCCGTCTTTAGCCAACTCTTTTGCTATCTCTCTCAGAATTACCTTCTTGATCCAAACCAGTCAGGTTTCAAGACTGGTCATTCAACTGAGACTGCTCTTCTCTGTGTCACGGAGGCTCTCCGCACTGCTAAAGCTAACTCTCTCTCCTCTGCTCTTGTCCATCAGATCCTCCTCTCCACCCTCTCCGAGCTGGGCATCTCCGGCGCGGCTCACTCCTGGATTGCGTCCTACCTGACCGGTCGCTCCTACCAAGTGGCGTGGCGAGAAGCTGTCTCCGCACCACGTGCTCTCACCACTGGTGTCCCCCAGGGGCTCAGTTCTAGGCCCTCTCCTTTTCTCCCTATACACCAAGTCACTTGGCTCTGTCATATCCTCACATGGCCTCTCCTATCATTGCTACGCTGACGATACACAACTAATCTTCTCCTTTCCCCCTTCTGATAACCAGGTGGCGAATCGCATCTCTGCATGTCTGGCAGACATATCAGTATGGATGACGGATCACCACCTCAAGCTGAACCCTGGCAAGACGGAGCTGCTCTTCCTCCCGGGGAAGGACTGCCCGTTCCATGATCTCGCCATCACGGTTGACAACTCCGCTGTGTCCTCCTCCCAGAGTGCGAAGAGCCTAGGCGTGACCCTGGACAACACCCTGTCGTTCTCCGCCAACATCAAGGCGGTGACCCGCCTCCTGCAGGTTCATGCTCTACAACATTCGGAGAGTACGACCCTGCCTTACACAGGAAGCGGCACAGGTCCTAATCCAGGCACTTGTCATCTCCCGTCTGGACTACTGCAACTCGCTGTTGGCTGGCCTCCCTGCCTGTGCCTTAAACCCCTACAACTCATCCAGAATGCCGCAGCCCGTCTGGTGTTCAACCTTCCCAAGTTCTCTCACGTCACCCCCCTCCTCCGCACACTCCACTGGCTTCCAGTTGAAGCTTCGCATCCGCTACAAGACCATGGTGCTTGCCTATGGAGCAGTGAGGGGGAACGGCACCTCTGTACCTTCGGGCTCTGATCAGTCCCTACACCCAAACGAGGGCATTGCGTTCATCCACCTCTGGCCTGCTGGCTCCCCTTCCTCTGCGGAAGCATAGTTCCCGCTCAGCCCAGTCAAAACTGTTCGCTGCTCTTGGCACCCCAATGGTGGAACAAGCTCCCTCACGACGCCAGGACAGCGGAGTCACTCACCACCTTCCGGAGGCATTTGAAACCCCACCTCTTTAAGGAATACCTGGGATAGGATAAAGTAATCCTTCTACCCCCAAAAATTGTAAAGTGGTTATCCCACTGGCTATAGGGGTGAACGCACCAATTGGTGAGTCGCTCTGGATAAGAGCGTCTGCTAAATGACGTAAATGTGCCCTTGAGCAAGGCACCTAACCCTAATTGCTCCTGTAAGTCGCTCTGGATAAGAGCGTCTGCTAAATGACTAAAATGTAAATGTAAATGTAAATGTAAATGTCCTTCTAGACCTGTCTGCTGCCTTTGATACTGTGAACCATCAGATCCTCCTCTCCACCCTCTCCGAGTTGGGCATCTCCGGCGCGGCTCACTCTTGGATTGCATCCTACCTGACAGGTCGCTCCTACCAAGTGGCGTGGCGAGAATCTGTCTCCGCACCACGTGCTCTCACCACTGGTGTCCCCCAGGGCTCCGTTATAGGCCCTCTCCTATTCTCGCTATACACCAGTTCCCGCTCAGCCCAGTCAAAACTGTTCGCTGCTCTGGCACCCCAATGGTGGAACAAGCTCCCCCACGACGCCAGGACAGCGGAGTCACTCACCACCTTCCGGAGACACTTGAAACCCCACCTCTTTAAGGAATACCTGGGATAGGATAAAAAGTAATCCTACCCCCCCCTTACCCCACCCCCCCCCAAAAAAAATAACATTGTAAAGTGGTTATCCCACTGTCTATAAGGTGAATGCACCAATTTGTAAGTCGCTCTGGATAAGAGCGTCTGCTAAATGACGTAAATGTAAATGTGTGTACAGTAGGGTTAGGGTTAGGTGTGTAGAGTAGGGGTACGGTTAGGGTTAGGGTTAGATACTGACACCTGTAGGGTTAGGGTTAGGGTTAGAAAGAAAGGTTTTGAATTTCTTCAGCATCATGTAGGGTTAGGGTTAGGTTTAGGGGTTAGGTACTGACCCATGTAGGGAAGAAAGGGCTGGTGTTGAACTTCTTCAGCATCATGGAGGGTTAGGGTTAGGGTTAGGGTTAGGGTTAGGTACTGACCCATGTAGGAAAGGGTTAGGGTTAGGGTTAGGGTTAGGGTTAGGGTTAGGTTTAGGTTTAGGTTTAGGTTTAGGGTTAGGTACTGACCCATGTAGGAAAGAAGGGGCTGGCCTTGAACTTCTTCAGCATCATGGAGGTGGTGTAGGTTCCCAGGAAAAGGATGAAGGAGATCAGAGTGATGTCAGGAACATATTTACAGGCCTTCCCCACCAGCTCTCCTCCATACTTCAGACAATCCTTCTTAGACAGGGACGACCACGTGGCATTCAGAGGCTGCAGAGACAAAACAATATGAGAGGTGAAGAGACAAAACAATATGAGAGGCTGAAGAGACAAAACAATATGAGAGGTGAAGAGACAAAACAATATGAGAGGCTGAAGAGACAAAACAATATGAGAGGCTGAAGAGACAAAACAATATGAGAGGCTGAAGAGACAAAACAATATGAGAGGATGAAGAGACAAAACAATATGAGAGGCTGAAGAGACAAAACAATATGAGAGGCTGAAGAGACAAAACAATATGACTGAGAGGCTGAAGAGACAAAACAATATGAGAGGCTGAAGAGACAAAACAATATGAGAGGCTGAAGAGACAAAACAATATGAGAGGATGAAGAGACAAAACAATATGAGAGGCTGAAGAGACAAAACAATATGAGAGGCTGAAGAGACAAAACAATATGAGAGGCTGTAGAGACAAAACAATATGAGAGGATGAAGAGACAAAACAATATGAGAGGATGAAGAGACAAAACAATATGAGAGGATGAAGAGACAAAACAATATGAGAGGCTGAAGAGACAAAACAATATGAGAGGATGAAGAGACAAAACAATATGAGAGGCTGAAGAGACAAAACAATATGAGAGGATGAAGAGACAAAACAATATGAGAGGATGAAGAGACAAAACAATATGACTTAGAGTCTGTAGAGACAAAACAATATGAGAGGCTGAAGAGACAAAACAATATGAGAGGATGAAGAGACAAAACAATATGAGAGGATGAAGAGACAAAACAATATGACTTAGAGTCTGTAGAGACAAAACAATATGAGAGGATGAAGAGACAAAACAATATGAGAGGCTGAAGAGACAAAACAATATGACTTAGAGTCTGTAGAGACAAAACAATATGAGAGGCTGACGAGACAAAACAATATGACTTAGAGTCTGTAGAGACAAAACAACATGAGAGGATGAAGAGACAAAACAATATGAGAGGATGAAGAGACAAAACAATATGAGAGGCTGAAGAGACAAAACAATATGAGAGGCTGAAGAGACAAAACAATATGAGAGGCTGAAGAGACAAAACAATATGAGAGGCTGAAGAGACAAAACAATATGAGAGACTGAAGAGACAAAACAATATGAGAGGATGAAGAGACAAAACAATATGAGAGGATGAAGAGACAAAACAATATGAGAGGCTGAAGGGACAAAACCATATGAGAGGCTGAAGAGACAAAACAATATGAGAGGCTGAAGAGACAAAACAATATGAGAGGCTGAAGAGACAAAACAATATGAGAGGCTGAAGAGACAAAACAATATGAGAGGCTGAAGAGACAAAACAATATGACTTAGAGTCTGTAGAGACAAAACAATATGAGAGGATGAAGAGACAAAACAATATGAGAGGATGAAGAGACAAAACAATATGAGAGGCTGTAGAGACAAAACAATATGAGAGGCTGAAGAGACAAAACAATATGACTGAGAGGCTGTAGAGACAAAACAATATGAGAGGCTGTAGAGACAAAACAATATGAGAGGATGAAGAGACAAAACAATATGAGAGGCTGAAGAGACAAAACAATATGAGAGGCTGTAGAGACAAAACAATATGAGAGGCTGAAGAGACAAAACAATATGAGAGGCTGAAGAGACAAAACAATATGAGAGGATGAAGAGACAAAACAATATGAGAGGCTGAAGAGACAAAATAATATGAGAGGCTGAAGAGACAAAACAATATGACTGAGAGGCTGTAGAGACAAAACAATATGAGAGGCTGTAGAGACAAAACAATATGAGAGGATGAAGAGACAAAACAATATGAGAGGCTGAAGAGACAAAACAATATGAGAGGCTGTAGAGACAAAACAATATGAGAGGCTGTAGAGACAAAACAATATGAGAGGATGAAGAGACAAAACAATATGAGAGGCTGTAGAGACAAAACAATATGACTTAGAGTCTGTAGAGACAAAACAAGATAGAATGGCGCCGGAGAAGATGGCTGCCGTTTTACAGCTCTCTCACCAATTGTACTATTATGTGTGTTTTTCCGCGTTATTTGTAATTTATTCTGTACATAATGTTTCTGCCATTGTCTCTTATAACCAAAAAGAGCTTCTGGATATCAGGACAGTGATTACTCACCTCTTCTTGGACTAAGATTTTTTCTTCAACAAGTCGGACGCGAAGGATATCGTACAGACACCCGACAAGGCCCAAATCCCCGTCATTCGCATGAGGAAGAGACGGAGATATCGTGGATGTAGGTCGGGGTGCCTTGTAAGGATCCGACGGCGAGCGAGTAAACTGCCGCTCCCATCAATCCTATTAGCCAATGTTCAATCATTTGAAAATAAATTAGATGGCCTAAGATTACGCTTATCCTACCAACGGGACATTAAAACTGTAATATCTTATGTTTCACAGTCGTGGCTGAACGACGACCTGGACAACATACAGCTAGCGGGCTATACGCTACATCGGCAGGATAGAACGGCTGACTCCGATAAGACAAGGGGTGGCAGTCTGTGTATATTTGTAAACAACAGCTGGTGCACAAAATCAAATACTAAGGAAGTCTCTAGGTTTTGCTCGCCTGAGGTAGAGTATCTTATGATAAGCTGGAGACCACACTATTTACCAAGAGAGTTTTCATCTATATTTTTCATAGCTGTCTATTTACCACCACAAACCAATGCTGGCATTATGATTGCACTGAATGAGCTGTATAAGGCCATAAGTGAACAGGAAAACGCTCATCCAGAGGCAGCACTCCTAGTGGCCGGGGACTTAAATGCATGTTAAATGTGCAACCAGAGGAAAACAACTCCAGACCACCTTTACTCCACACACAGAGACGCATACAAAGTCTCCCTCGCCCTCCATTTGGCAAATCTGACTATAACTATATCCTCCTGATTCCTGCTTATAAGCAAAAACTAAAGCAGGAAGCACCAGTGACTCGGTTAATAAAAAAGTGGTCAGATGACGCAGATGCTAAGCTACAGGACTGTTTTGCTAGCACAGACTGGAACATTTTCCGGGATTCTTCAGATAGCATTGAGGAGTACACCACATCAGTCACTGGCTTCATCAATAAGTGCATCGATGACATCGTCCCCACAGTGACCGTACGTACATACCCCAACCAGAAGCCATGGATTACAGACAACATCTGCACTGAGCTAAAGGGTAGAGCTGCCGCTTTCAAGGAGCGGGACTCTAACCCGGACGCTTATAAGAAATCCCGCTATGCCCTCCAACGAACCATCAAACAGGCAAAGAGTCAGTACAGGACTAAGATTGAATCGTACTACACCGGCTCTGACGCTCGTCGGATGTGGCAGGGCTTGAAAACTATTACAGACTAGAAAGGGAAGCACAGCCACGAGTTGCCCAGTGACACAAGACTTCCAGACGAGCTAAACCACTTCTATGCTCGCTTCGAGGCAAGCAACACTGAAGCATGCATGAGAGCACCAGCTGTTCCGGATGACTATGTGATCACGCTCTCCGTAGCCAATGTGAGTAAGACTTTTAAGCAGATCAACATTCACAAGGCTGCAGGGCCAGACGGATTACCAGGACGTGTACTCCGAGCATGTGCTGACCAACTGGCAAGTGTCTTCACTGACATTTTCAACATGTCCCTGGCTGAGTCTGTAATACCAACATGTTTCAAGCAGACCACCATAATCCCCATGCCCAAGGACACTAAGATAACCTGCCTAAATGACTACCGACCCGTAGCACTGACGTCTGTAGCCATGAAGTGCTTTGAAAGGCTGGTCATGGCTCACATCAACACCATTATCCCAGAAACCTTAGACCCACTCCAATTTGCATACCACCCCAACAGATCCACTGATTATGCAATCTTTAATGCACTCCACACTGCCCTTTCCCACCTGGACAAGAGGAACACCTACGTGAGAATACTAGGGGTGTAACGATCCATCTACTACATCGATGTATCGATTTATATTCCTATGATCCAACTACATCGATCTGTGCTCGGCGAGTTGGCCTTTTGGACAACATATATCAATCTAACATCGTTTTAAAATGTAATAAATCGATTGTATCGATACTAGGAAATAACCCATTGGATTTAAGCACGTCAGACTTTATATGGATGTTTTTTCTTAGCACTTTTAATGATAAAGGCTTTAAACATTACTTGATTCAGTCTGCCTATCTGTGACGTCATCGCCGCGCCAGCAGCTAGCGCAAAGGCGCAAAGACAACAAAACATAGCATGGCGGACGACAGAGGAGAAACCGACGAGCGAGAAATTATCAAGCCACCATTGCGGTCCTTACAAGAAACAGGAATCTAGGAAACTTCACCTGCACTGTCCAGTATCCAGGTATTTATTTCAGTCACACTGGTTGAATTTTTGGCTAAAAGGTTACTGAATCGATTTCAAGTCACTGAATCGTTTCGGATCGTATCGTTCTAAATGAACCAATATCGTCCTTGAATCGTATCGACAACCACGAATCGTGATACAAAACGAATCGTTGTTAAAACGAATCGTTACACCCCTAGAGAATACTATTCATTGACTACAGCTCAGCATTCAACACCATAGTGCCCTCAAAGCTCATCACTAAGCTAAGGATCCTGAAACTAAACACCTCCCTCTGCAACTGGATCCTGGACTTCCTGACGGGCCGTCCCCAGGTGGTAAGGGTAGGTAACAACACATCTGCCACACTGATCCTCAACACGGGGGCCCCTCAGGGGTGCGAGCTCAGTCCCCTCCTGTACTCCCTGTTCACCCATGGCCTGGCACGATTCCAACACCATCATTAAGTTTGTTGACGACACAACAGTGGTAGGCCTGATCACCGACAACGATGAGACAGCCTATAGAAAGGAGGTCAGAGACCTGGCCGTGTGGTGCCAGGATAACAACCTCTCCCTCAACGTGACCAAGACAAAGGAGATGATTGTGGACTACAGGGAAAAAAAGAGGACTGAGCACGCCCCCATTCTCATCAACGGGGCTGTCCTGGAACAGGTAAAGAGCTTCAAGTTCCTTGGTGTCCACATCACCAACAAACTATCATGGTCCAAACACACCAAGACAGTCGTGAAGAGGGCATGACAAAGCCTATTCCCCCTCAGGAGACTGAAAAGATTTGGCATGGGTCCTCAGATCCTCAAAAGATTCTACAGCTGCACCATCGAGAGCATCCTGACTGGTTGCATCACCGCCTGGTATGGCAACTGCTTGGCTTCCGACCGCAAGGCACTACAGAGGGTAGTGCGTACGGCCCAGTACATCACTGGGGCCAAGCTTCCTGCCACCCAGAACCTCTATACCAGGTGGTGTCAGAGGAAGGCCCTCAAAATTGTCAAAGACTCCAGCCACCCTAGTCATAGACTGTTCTCTCTGCTACCGCACGGCAAGCGGTACCGGAGCGCCAAGTCTTGGTCCAAAAGACTTCTCAACAGCTTCTACCCCCAAGCCATAAGACTCCTGAACAGCTAATCATGGCTACCCAGACTATTTGCACTGCCCCCCCACCCCATCTTTTTACGCTGCTGCTACTCTGTTAAGTATTTATGCATTGTCACTCTACCCACATGTACATATTACTTCAACTACCTCAACTTTCTCAACACTTTTTTGTTGTTTTATTCTACTTTTTTATTAAAAATAAATGCACTGTTGGTTAAGGGCTGTAAGTAAGCATTTCACTGTAATGTCTGCACCTGTTGTATTCGGAGCATGTGGCCAATAAAATTTGATTTGATTTGATTTGTTGAGACAAAATAATATGAGAGACTGAAGAGACAAAACAATATGAGAGGCTGAAGAGACAAAACAATATGAGAGGATGAAGAGACAAAACAATATGAGAGGCTGAAGAGACAAAACAATATGAGAGGCTGAAGAGACAAAACAATATGAGAGGCTGAAGAGACAAAACAATATGAGAGGCTGAAGAGACAAAACAATATGAGAGGCTGAAGAGACAAAACAATATGAGAGGATGAAGAGACAAAACAATATGAGAGGCTGAAGAGACAAAACAATATGAGAGGCTGAAGAGAAAAAACAATATGAGAGGATGAAGAGACAAAACAATATGAGAGGCTGAAGAGACAAAACAATATGAGAGGATGAAGAGACAAAACAATATGAGAGGCTGAAGAGACAAAACAATATGAGAGGATGAAGAGACAAAACAATATGAGAGGCTGAAGAGACAAAACAATATGAGAGGCTGAAGAGACAAAACAATATGAGAGGATGAAGAGACAAAACAATATGAGAGGATGAAGAGACAAAACAATATGAGAGGATGAAGAGACAAAACAATATGAGAGGATGAAGAGACAAAACAATATGCACGTCAGACTTAGTATTTTGTCCCCCTTTTTCATTTTAGGGGTTAGGGGTTAGGGGTCAGGGTTTGGGTTGGGGTACTTACTAGATCAGTGTTATTGAAGTACCAGACAGCAGTGCTATCAGCATCCTGAGGGTTTAGAGTTAGGGGTTAGGGTTGGGGGACTTACTAGATCAGTGTTGTTGAAGTACCAGACAGCAGTGCTATCAGCATCCAGAGGATCTCCGAACACCCCCGTACTGTTTTCTGGATGACAACAAGAGAAAAAAATCAGTTTCAGAATTAATCTAGATGTTAAGACATTGATTTTCCTTCAAGGGTTAAAGGCCATGACCCCCAATAGAGGAAACCAACATGGCATCCCACCATGTCCCCCAATAGAGGAAACCAACCTGGCATCCCACCATGACCCCAAAGAGGCAACCAACCTGGCATCCCATCATGACCCCTGCAACAGCAGCCAACCTGGCATCCCACCATGACCCCTGCAACAGCAACCAACCTGGCATCCCACCATGACCCCCAATAGATGCAACCAACCTGGCATCCCACCATGACCCCCAATAGAGGCAACCAACCTGGCATCCCACCATGACCCCTGCAACAGCAACCAACCTGGCATCCCACCATGACCCCTTCAACAACAACCAACCTGGTATCCCACCATGACTTATTCAACAGCAACCAACCTGGCATCCCACCATGACCCTTGCAACAGCAACCAACCTGACATCCCACCATGCCCCCTGCAACAGTAACCAACCTGGCATCCCACCATGCCCCCTGCAACAGCGACCAACCTGGTATATCACTATGCCCCCTGCAACAGTAACCAACCTGGCATCCCACCATGACCCCTTCAACAACAACCAACCTGGCATCCCACCATGCCCCCTGCAACAGCAACAAACCTGGTATCCCACCATGACTTATTCAACAGCAACCAACCTGGCATCCCACCATGACCCCTTCAACAGCAACCAACCTGGCATCCCACCATGACCCTTGCAACAGCAACCAACCTGACATCCCACCATGCCCCCTGCAACAGTAACCAACCTGGCATCCCACCATGCCCCCTGCAACAGCGACCAACCTGGTATATCACTATGCCCCCTGCAACAGTAACCAACCTGGCATCCCACCATGACCCCTTCAACAACAACCAACCTGGCATCCCACCATGCCCCCTGCAACAGCAACAAACCTGGTATCCCACCATGACTTATTCAACAGCAACCAACCTGGCATCCCACCATGACCCCTTCAACAACAACCAACCTGGTATCCCACCATGACTTATTCAACAGCAACCAACCTGGCATCCCACCATGACCCCTTCAACAACAACCAACCTGGCATCCCACCATGCCCCCTGCAACAGCAACAAACCTGGTATCCCACTATGACCCCGGCCAGCAGCACCAAACGTGACATCCCACCATGACCCCTGCAACAGCAACCAACCTGGCATCCCACCATGACCCCTGCAACAGCAACTAACCTGGCATCCCACCATGACCCCTGCAACAGCAACCGACCTGGCATCCCACTATGACCCCTGCAACAGCAACCAACCTGGCATCCCACCATGACCCCTTCCAGCAGCAACCAACCTGGTATCCCACCATGACCCCTGCAACAGCAACCAACCTGGCATCCCACCATGACCCCTGCAACAGCAACCAACCTGGCATCCCACCATGACCCCTGCCAGCAGCAACCGACCTGGCATCCCACCATGACCCCTGCCAGCAGCAACCGACCTGGCATCCCACCATGACCCCTGCAACAGCAACCAACCTGGCATCCCACCATGACCCCTGCCAGCAGCAACCAACCTGGTATCCCACCATGACCCCTGCAACAGCAACCAACCTGGCATCCCACCATGACCCCTGCAACAGCAACCAACCTGGCATCACACCATGACCCCTGCAACAGCAACCGACCTGGCATCCCACCATGACCCCTGCAACAGCAACCAACCTGGCATCCCACCATGCCCCCTGCAATAGTAACCAACCTGGCATCCCACCATGACCCCTGCCAGCAGCAACCAACCTGGCTTCCCACCATGACCCCTGCCAGCAGCAACAAACCTGGCATCCCATCATGACCCCTGCCAGCAGCAACCGACCTGGCATCCCACCATGACCCCTGCCAGCAGCAACCAACCTGGCATCCCACAATGACCCCTGCAACAGCAACCAACCTGGCATCCCACCATGACCCCTGCAACAGCAAACAACCTGGCATCCCACCATGACCCCTGCAACAGCAACCAACCTGGCATCCCACCATGACCCCTGCCAGCAGCAACCGACCTGGAATCCCACCATGACCCCTGCAACAGCAACCGACCTGGCATCCCACCGACCCCTGCAACAGCAACCGACCTGGCATCCCACCATGACCCCTGCAACAGCAACCAACCTGGCATCCCACCATGACCCCTGCCAGCAGCAACCAACCTGGCATCCCACCATGACCCCTGCCAGCAGCAACCAACCTGGTATCCCACCATGACCCCTGCAACAGCAACCAACCTGGCTTCCCACCATGACCCCTGCCAGCAGCAACCGACCTGGCATCCCACCATGACCCCTGCCAGCAGCAACCGACCTGGCATCCCACCATGACCCGTGCAACAGCAACCGACCTGGCATCCCACCATGACCCCTGCAACAGTAACCAACCTGGCATCCCACCATGACCCTGCAACAGCAACCAACCTGGCATCCCACCATGACCCCTGCAACAGCAACCAACCTGGCATCCCACCATGACCCCTGCCAGCAACCAACCTGGCATCCCACCATGACCCCTGCTAGCAGCAACCAACCTGGCATCCCACCATGACCCCTGCAACAGCAACCAACCTGGCATCCCACTATGACCCCTGCCAGCAGCAACCAACCTGGCATCCCACTATGACCCCTGCCAGCAGCAACTGGGAACTCATTTAAACATCTGTTGTTTCCCTCCGGAGATTCCTGGCCTTTAGCTGGAGGCAGGGGTGGTGGGGAGGGGTGGTGGCAGAGGTGGTTGCTGTCAAGGCAGGGGTGGTGGCAGAGGTGGTTGCTGTCAAGGCAGGGGTGGTGGCAGAGGTGGTTGCTGTCAAGGCAGGGGTGGTGGCAGAGGTGGTTGCTGTCAAGGCAGGGGTGGTGGCAGAGGTGGTTGCTGTCAAGGCAGGGGTGGTGGCAGAGGTGGTTGCTGTCAAGGCAGGGGTGGTGGCAGAGGTGGTTGCTGTCAAGGCAGGGGTGGTGGCAGAGGTGGTTGCTGTCAAGGCAGGGGTGGTGGCAGAGGTGGTTGCTGTCAAGGCAGGGGTGGAGGCAGAGGTGGTTGCTGTCAAGGCAGGGGTGGTGGGGAGGGGGAGGATGTCAAGGCAGGGGGTGGTGGGGAGGGGGGAGGATGTCAAGGCAGGGGTGGTGGGGAGGGGAGGATGTCAAGGCAGGGGTGGTGGGGGAGGGGAGGATGTCAAGGCAGGGGTGGTGGGGAGGGGGAGGATGTCAAGGCAGGGGGTGGTGGGGGGAGGATGTCAAGGCAGGGGTGGTGGGGAGGGGGGAGGATGTCAAGGCAGGGGGTGGTGGGGAGGGGGGAGGATGTCAAGGCAGGGGGTGGTGGGGAGGGGGGAGGATGTCAAGGCAGGGGTGGTGGGGGGAGGATGTCAAGGCAGGGGTGGTGGGGGAGGGGGAGGATGTCAAGGCAGGGGGTGGTGGGGAGGGGGAGGATGTCAAGGCAGGGGTGGTGGGGGGAGGATGTCAAGGCAGGGGTGGTGGGGAGGGGGAAGGATGTCAAGGCAGGGGTGGTGGGGGGGAGGATGTCAAGGCAGGGGGTGGAAGGGAGGGGGGAGGATGTCAAGGCAGGGGGTGGTGGGGAGGGGGAGGATGTCAAGGCAGGGGTGGTGGGGGGGGAGGATGTCAAGGCAGGGGTGGAAGGGAGGGGGAGGATGTCAAGGCAGGGGGTGGTGGGGAGGGGGAGGATGTCAAGGCAGGGGTGGTGGGGAGGGGGAGGATGTCAAGGCAGGGGGTGGTGGGGAGGGGGAGGATGTCAAGGCAGGGGTGGTGGGGAGGGGGAGGATGTCAAGGCAGGGGTGGTGGGGAGGGGGAGGATGTCAAGGCAGGGGTGGTGGGGAGGGGGAGGATGTCAAGGCAGGGGTGGTGGGGAGGGGGAGGATGTCAAGGCAGGGGGTGGTGGGGAGGGGGAGGATGTCAAGGCAGGGGTGGTGGGAGGGGGGAGGATGTCAAGGCAGGGGTGGTGGGGAGGGGGAGGATGTCAAGGCAGGGGTGGTGGGGAGGGGGAGGATGTCAAGGCAGGGGTGGTGCGGAGGGGGAGGACAGGGTGATAGATACAACCCAAGCAACAGCAGAGAAAAGCACCATGGGACAGAATATAAATGTAATGTCTGTCACATGAATCATTCAGGATCAGACTAACACCACAGATTCTCCATTATATTGACCAGATACTCTAGTGGCTGCTCTAACAATGAAAATAAAAGTATTCAAAAATGGAAGGCAGTCGGGAGGAGGCAAGATCAGGTGGGACCATTCTAGCCAATGAGAGGGCAGATACAGTGCATTCGGAAAGTATTCAGACTTTTTCCACATTTTGTTAAGTTACAGCCTTATTCTAAAATGGATTAAATTGTTTTTTTCCCCTCACACAATACCCCATAATGACAAAGCGAAAACAGGTTTTTAGAAATATTTGTAAAAACAAAAAGACTTGAGGCTGTAATTGCTGCCAAAGGTGCTTCATCAAAGTACTGAGTAAAGGCTCTGAATACTTATGTAAATGTGATATTTGCATTTTTTTTATTTTAATACATTTGTAAAAATTTATAAAAACCTGTTTTTGCTTTGTCATTATGGGGTATTGTGTGTAGATTGATGAGGGGGAAAAACAATGTAATCCATTTTAGAATAAGGCTGTAATGTAACAAAATGTGGAAAAAGTCGAGGGGTCTGAATACTTTCCGAATGCGTGTACAACAGGCACAACGGTTTCCACTAGTTACCACAGCCACAAAATCAAAATTGGCTATGTTGTAAAAATGCGTAATCTTTTTAGATATTTCACCTATTTCACTTCAGACTGCATTATCATTTTGACTATTTGACTTGTTTCACTACAGACTACAGCATGATTTTGACTATTTCACTTGTTTCACTAGAGACTACAGTATCATCATGACTATTTGACTTGTTTTATTGCAGACTACAGCATCATTTTGACTATTTGACTTGTTTCACTACAGACTACAGCATGATTTTGACTATTTCACTTGTTTCACTAGAGACTACAGTATCATCATGACTATTTTACTTGTTTCATTGCAGACTACAGAATCATTATGACTATTTAACTTGTTATACTAGTGACTACAGTATCATTTTGACTTTCACTAGTTTCACTACAGTATCATTTTGATTATTTCACTGGAGACTGCATTATCATTTTGATTATTTCACTTGTTTCACTACAGACTACAGCATCATTCTGACTATTTCACTTGTTTCACTACAGACTACAGCATCATTTTGACTATTTCACTTGTTTCACTAGAGACTACAGCATCATTTTGATTATTTCACTTGTTTCACTAGAGACTACAGCATCATTTTGACTATTACACTTGTTTCACTACAGACTACATCATCATTTTGACTATTTCACTTGTTTCACTAGAGACTACAGCATCATTTTGACTATTTCACTTGTTTCACTAAAGACTGCAGCATCATTTGGACTATTTTACTTGTTTCACTAGAGACTACAGCATCATTTTGACTATTTGAATTGTTTCTCTACAGACTACAGCATCGTTTTGACTATTTCACTTGTTTCACTACAGACTACAGTATCATTTGGACAAATTCACTTGTTTCACTAGAGACTACAGCATCATTTTGACTATTTCACTTGTTTCACTACCGACTACAGCATCATTTTGACTATTTCACTTGTTTCACTAGAGACTACAGCATCATTTTGACTATTTCACTTGTTTCACTACAGACTGCAGCATCATTTGGACTATTTCACTTGTTTCACTAGAGACTACAGCATCATTTTGACTATTTGAATTGTTTCTCTACAGACTACAGCATCGTTTTGACTATTTCACTTGTTTCACTTGTTTCACTACAGACTACAGTATCATTTGGACAAATTCACTTGTTTCACTAGAGACTACAGTATCCTTTTGACTATTTAACTTGTTATAGTAGTGACTACAGTATCATTTTGACTTTCACTAGTTTCACTACAGTATCATTTTGACTATTTCATTTTGACTAGAGTATTGTGACAATTTCACCAGTTTGAATGCAGTATATTAGTGACTATTCCCCTCCAGAGGAGATGTGTATAGTCTAAAGGTTATACCAGCAGGGTGAACACCAGGACACAAGCATTCTGCAAGCTAAGGCCCTTTCAGGAACGTAATGTGATCTCATGACTGTGGTCCTAACTCCTGATTCTCCTTAAAAAAACAACTCATAACCCTAACCTCTTCTTAATGGGACAAAACAACAGCTATCAGATATATTCAATAAGTGTCTCCTTGATGTTGTCCTTTCTTCAGAACATTGCATCTGTATATGTTTATAGCAACAACCTTGAAAAGCAGCAGAATGCTGACATGTTTCAGCTTGCTTCAGTGAGAATCTACCATGCATCAGTCTTCTGAAACACTGACTGGTTCATTTGCTTCCTGCTTGGTCTGCATTTCCCCTCCTCCTTCCCCTCCTCCTCCTAGCTCAGCCATGCATAGGAGCTTAACTATGACACACGCACACACACTTTGAACAAGGGAGAGCTCGGTTTGTTGTTTTGAAAGTTTTGAATGTCTCTGAAAAAGTGTTCTATTGAAAAAGTTTGGTTACTAGCTACCTTTTGAATTTGGATCCTGCGACGCAGTTAGCCATAGCTGCTGGGACCGCTACTATCTGTCCAGGGATCCTGCCAACCAAAAGTGTGAAGAGCTGCTTGGCGTAGCAGCTAGCCTAACTGCTAACTAGCTATCAAGCTAGCCAGGTTTCATTGACAGCTTGAACACAGCCCGCGACACAGTTAGCCCTTGTGGCTGGGACCATGGATGGTACCAGGCTTCTGGCTGTCTAAAGCCCTGCTGTTTGTTTCAATCTGCCCTGGGACCATGGATGGTACCAGGCTTCTGGCTGTCTAAAGCCCTGCTGTTTGTTTAAATCTGCCCTGGGACCATGGATGGTACCAGGCTTCTGGCTGTCTAAAGCCCTGCTGTTTGTTTAAATCTGCCCTGGGACCATGGATGGTACCAGGCTTCTGGCTGTCTAAAGCCCTGCTGTTTGTTTAAATCTGCCCTGGGACCATGGATGGTACCAGGCTTGTGGCTGTCTAAAGCCCTGCTGTTTGTTTAAATCTGCCCTGGGACCTCCCCTGTCTGGAACGGACTGCGTGGAGTACCAGCGTTAGCCTATGTTGCTACCATAGCATCCTAAGCCAGAGGCGGGAATAATGGAGAGGATAGTGTTTCTTTATCAAAGGTGAATAATCTTTTAAACAAACAAAAAGGGTTCTAGAAACAGTTGTTACAACAACAGGAAAATAGCTTTAACAGCTTTGTCCAAATACTGATGGAATCAACTACCAAAATAATGGACGATCTGGCCAGTGAGGTCATTAAGAAATGTTTGCTCTGCTCCCAAGGAGAGGTGGATGAATGGACAATATGGCCTTAAGAACAGTTTCAAATCAAATCAAATTGTATTTGTCACATGCGCCGAATACAACAGGTGTAGACCTTAAAGTGAAATGCTTACTTACAAGCCCTTAACCAACAATGCAGTTTTAAGAAAAAATACAAAAGAAAATCTACCAAAAATACAATATATATGTTTGCACTGCTCCCAAGGAGAGTTGGATGTCCTGAAATAGAAATGCAGCAAGATGACAACAAACTGTAAGTCCACGCGAGATGACATCAGCACTGTCTGTGAGTCATTATTACAGATTATTGGGAAAACAGACTATCTAGATGGACAATCCAGGAGGAATAACATTGTTGTGGATGGCATACCAGTCTTCACATGAGAACTGGGCCGAGTCTGAGGAGAAAGTGAGAAAAATTATCACTGAAAAGCTGCAGCTGGATCATACAAAGATTGAGGTGGAGCCCTGACCCTAACCCACAGGTCTGGAGCCCTGACCCTAACCCACAGGTCTGGAGCCCTGACCCTAACCCACAGGTCTGGAGCCCTGACCCTAACCCACAGGTCTGGAGCCCTGACCCTAACCCACAGGTCTGGAGCCCTGACCCTAACCCACAGGTCTGGAGCCCTGACCCTAACCCACAGGTCTGGAGCCCTGACCCTAACCCACAGGTCTGGAGCCCTGACCCTAACCCACAGGTCTGGAGCCCTAACCCTAACCCACAGGTCTGGAGCCCTGACCCTAACCCACAGGTCTGGAGCCCTAACCCTAACCCACAGGTCTGGAAAACATGTAACCAGCCCAGGTGACAGACCCAGGCCGATAGTGGTCAGGTGACAGACCCAGGCCGATAGTGGTCAGGTGACAGACCCAGGCCGATAGTGGTCAGGTGACAGACCCAGGCCGATAGTGGTCAGGTGACAGACCCAGGCCGATAGTGGTCAGGTGACAGACCCAGGCCGATAGTGGTCAGGTGACAGACCCAGGCCGATAGTGGTCAGGTGACAGACCCAGGCCGATAGTGGTCAGGTGACAGACCCAGGCCGATAGTGGTCAGGTGACAGACCCAGGCCGATAGTGGTCAGGTGACAGACCCAGGCCGATAGTGGTCAAGTTCCTGAGTTTTAAGGACAAGATGGCTGTTCTGGAGAGAGCCAAGAACTTCAGAGGAACCAACATCTTCCTCATTGAGGACTTTTCTGAAGCTGTGCGCCAGAGGCGGAAAGAACGTATCCCAGCCATGAAAGCTTAAGTTGGTAGGTAGGTCTTACCTAAGATGGTAGGGGCCATACACATACAGTCATACTGGGTGACATAGTCGATCTGGTAGTCAGAGTTGATGGGGTAGTAGTCAGCCAGCTTCAGCATCTTCTTGAAGGCATCATAGATGAAGATGAAGGAGATGAGGCAGGAAAAACCCTCCTCTGTGAATCGGGTGAAGTACTGAACCATATAGCTGGCGTCAGTAGCAACCAGCACCAGACAAAAGAACGCAGACCACAGACCAATCCACAGCCGGAACTCCAGGTAGTCAAAGTCATTGTCTCTAGAGGAGAGAGGAGAAAGAGAGGGACAGAGAGAGGAGAGAGGGAATGGCCATGGTTAGTTACTGTAACAACAGTAACCATGACCAGAATTCAACGTGGTTAGATAGAACTCCAGGTAGTCAAAGTCATTGCACATGGTTAGTTAGAACTCCATGATAGAGGAGTAAAGTAAAGACACTAACTTGCTGAAGTTGAAGAGGAGCCTTTCGAAGACCAGGACAGGTCCAGTGCTGCTGAGGATGGTGAGAGGCTGGCCAGCCAGCAGACAGAAGATCCCTCCAGATACCGCCGTGCCCAGGAAGCTCTCCAACACCCCCTGGAGTACACAGTAGAACACAGTAGAACAGATCTTTAATACATTAGAACACAGTGTAGAGTGTAACCCTAACACAGAAGCAGAGTGTAAGAGTGCAACCGGGAGATGAACCGTGCTCATGGTGGTGGGCTACAGAGGAGAGGAGAGGGGGGAGGGGGCTTCCTGCCCGACAGGAAATATCTGTTCTCTCTCTGAAACTTCACTGTCATCCAACTGGGAAGGGGAGGGGCACTGGCGGGAGGTTTCAGTAAAAATACAAAAGTAAATTTCCTGTCTTCGGGGGAAAACGATCTTTGGACAACAGTGAAAACTGAATGCTGCCAATTGGGGGAAAAGAGTTTGATACCCCTGATCTACATCCTGTTAGTATAACACTCCTGATCTACATCCTGATAGTTTAACACCCCTGATCTACGTCCCGATAGTTTAACACCCCTGATCTACATCCGGATAGTTTAACACCCCTGATCTACATCCTAATATTTTAACACCCCTGATCTACATCCTGATAGTTTAACACCCCTGATCTACATCCTGATAGTTTAACACCCCTGATCTACATCCTAATATTTTAACACCCCTGATCTACATCCTGATAGTTTAACACCCCTGATCTACATCCGGATAGTTTAACGACCCTGATCTACATAATATGACTGATAGTTTAACAACCCTGATCTGCAACCTGATAGTTTAACCCCACTGATGTACATATTATCACTGATAGTAAAGTTCACCACTGATCTAAATCCTGATATTCTAACACCCCTGATCTACAGTTGAAGTCGGAAGTTTACATACACCTTAGCCAAATACATTTAAACAATTTTTTTTACTGTGCAGCAGTCTTTATCAACCTGGCCAAGGCTTTTGACTCTGTCAATCACCGCATTCTTATTGGCAGACTAAATAGCCTTGGTTTCTCAAATGACTGCCTCGCCTGGTTCACCAACTACTTCTCAGATAGAGTTCAATGTGTCAAATCGGAGAGCCTGTTGTCTGGACCTATGGCAGTCTCTATGGGGGTGCCACAGGGTTCAATTCTCGGGCCGACTCTATTCTCTGTGTATATCAATGATGTCGCTCTTGCTGCTGGTGACTCTCAGATCCACCTCTATGCAGACAACACCATTTTGTATACATCTGGTCCTTCATTGGACACTGTGTTAACAAACCTCCAAACGAGCTTCAATGCCATACAACACTCCTTCTGTGGCCTCCAACTGCTCTTAAATGGCAATCGAACGCTGCTTGCACCCGACCGCCCGACTAGAATCACTACTCTCGGCGGGTCTGACTTAGAATATGTGGACAACTACAAATACCTAGGCGTCTGGTTAGACCGTAAACTCTCCTTCCAGACTCACATTAAGCATCTCCAATCCAAAGTTAAATCTAGAATCGGCTTCCTATTTTCGCAACAAAGCCTCCTTCACTCATGCTGCTAAACATGCCCTCGTAAAACTGACTATCCTACCGATCCTTGACTTCGGCGATGTCATTTACAAAATAGCCTCCAACACTCTACTCAGCAAATTGGATGTAGTCTATCACAGTGCCAACCGTTTTGTCTCCAAAGCCCCATATACTACCCACCACTGTGACCTGTACGCTCTTGTTGGCTGGTCCTCACTACATATTCGTCGCCAAACCCACTGGCACCAGGCCATCTATAAATCACTGCTAGGCAAATCCCCGCCTTATCTTAGCTCATTGGTCACCATAGCAACACCCACCCGTAGTATGCGCTCCAGCAGGTATATCTCACTGGTCATCCCCAAAGCCAACACCTCCTTTGGCCGCCATTCCTTCCAGTTCTCTGCTGCAAATGACTGGAACGAACTGCAAAAATCTCTGAAGCTGGAGACACTTATCTCCCTCACTAACTTTAAGCATCAGTTGTCAGAGCAGCTTACCGATCACTGCACCTGTACACAGCCCATCTGTAATTAGCCCACCCAACTACCTCATCCCCATATTGTTATTTACATTGTTATTTATTTTGCTCATTTGCAACCCAGTATCTCTATTTGCACATCATCTTCTGCACATCTATCACTCCAGTGTTAATACTAAATTGTAATTATTTTGCACTATAGCCTATTTATTGCCTTACCTCCATAACTTACTACATTTGCACACACTGTATATATATTTACTGTTGTATTTTTTACTTTATGTTTTGTTTTACCCCATATGTAACTCTGTGTTGTTTTTATCGCACTGCTTTGCTTTATCTTGGCCAGGTCGCAGTTGTAAATGAGAACTTGTTCTCAACTGGCTTACCTGGTTAAATAAAGGTTAAATAAAATAAATAAATACATAATCCTAGTAAAAATTCCCTGTCTTAGGTCAGTTAGGATCACCACTTTATTTTAAGAATATGAAATATCAGAATAATAGTAGAGCATTATTTATTTCAGCTTTTATTTCTTTCATCATATTCCCAGTGGGTCAGAAGTTTACATACACTAGTATTTGGTAGCATTGCTTTTAAATTGTTTAACTTGGGTCAAACATTTCGGGTAGCCTTCCACAAGCTTCCCACAATAAGTTGGGTGAATTTTGGCCCATTCCTCCTGACATAGCTGGTGTAACTGAGTCAGGTTTGTAGGCCTCCTTGCTTGCACACGCCTTTTCAGTTCTGCCCACACATTTTTCAGGTCAGGGCTTTGTGATGCCACAACTTTGGAAGTATGCTTGGGGTTATTGTCCATTTGGAAGACTCATTTGTGACCAAGCTTTAACTTCCTGACTGATGTCTTGAGACGTTGCTTCAATATATCCACATCATTTTCCTTCCTCATGATGCCATCTATTTTGTGAAGTGTACCAGTCCCTCCTGCAGCAAAGCACCACCACAGCATGATGCTGCCACCTCCGTGCTTCACGGTTGGGATGGTTTTCTTCGGCTTGCAAGCCACCCCCTTTTCCCTCCTAACATAACAATGGTCATTATGGCCAAACAGTTCTATTTTTGTTTCATCAGACCAGAGTACATTTCTCAGAAAAGTATGATCTTTGTCCCAATGTGCAGTTGCAAACCGTAGTCTGGCTTTTTTATAGCAGTTTTGGAGCAGTGGCTTCTTCCTTGCTGAGCGGCCTTTCAGGTTATGTCGATATAGGACTCGTTTTACTGTGGATATGGATACTTTTGTATCTATTTCCTCCAGCATCTTCACAAGGTCCTTTGCTGTTGTTCTGGGATTGATTTGCACTTCTCTCCCCAAAGTACATTCATCTCTAGGAGACAGAACGCGTCTCCTTCTTGAGCGGTATGACGGCTGCTTGGTCCCATGGTGTTTATACTTGCGTACTATTGTTTGTACAGATGAACGTGGTACCTTCGGGCGTTTGGAAATTGCTCCCAAGGATGAACCAGACTTGTGGAGGTCTACAATTTCTTTTCTGAGGTCTTGGCTGATTTCTTTAGATTTTCCAATGATGTCAAGCAAAGAGGTACTGAGTTTGAAGGTAGGCCTTGAAATACATCCACAGGTACACCTCCAATTGACTCAAATTATGTCAATTAGCCTATCAGAAGCTTCTAAAGCCATGATATATTTTTCTGGAATTTTCCAAGCTGTGTAAAGGCACAGTCAACTTAGTGTATGTAAACTTCTGACCCACTCGAATTGTGATACAGTGAATTATAAGTGAAATAATCTGTCTGTAAACAATTCTTGGAAAAAATTACTTGTGTCCTGCACAAAGTAGATGTCCTCACGACTTGCCAAAACTATAGTTTGTTAACAAGACATTTGTGGAGTGGTTGAAAAACGAGTTTTAATGACTCCAACCTAAGTGTATGTAAACTTCTGACTTCAACTGTACATCCTGATAGTTTAACACCCCTGATCTACATCCTGATAGTTTAACACCCCTGATCTACATCCTGATAGTTTAACACCCCTGATCTACATCCTGATAGTTTAACACCCCTGATCTACATCCTGATAGTTTAACACCCCTGATCTACATCCTGATAGTTTAACACCCCTGATCTACATCCTGATAGTTTAACACACCTGATCTACATCCTGATAGTTTAACACCCCTGATCTACATCCTGATAGTTTAACACCCCTGATCTACATCCTGATAGTTTAACACACCTGATCTACATCCTGATAGTTTTTATTAATTTTTACTGGGTATCTGAAATCAAAGAGTGCACCTTTAATACAGTTCATAACGAAGGTCTCAACATGCTTGTCAGACAGAAGAGATAGCCTGACCTGCATGTTGTCGGTGGCATCTCCTAGCAACCCTCCGAAGGTGATGGCATTAGTTACGGTTCCTAGATAGATGAACAGGATGGCCGACAGCGCCTGGATGTGGAACGCATCGTAGAAATCACTGGCGAAGAATGGAGCTTTCCTTTTGATGTCAAGTAGGAGGCCGCCACAAAACCTGAAAATTATGAAGGAAAACATTCTGGTTGTCCTGTCCTGTCCTGACTCACTTACCTATCCTGAGACTCCAGAGGTTCTGAAGTGTTTCATTGGTTGATCAGAGGTTCAGTTTTATTGGTTTTAGAAATAAAGTTTTTGGGCGCTCAAGAAACAGGAGTCGAGGTGTAACTACCTGTTTTTTGAAAAGGATAAGGTGTAACGCTCACTCACCTTAAAAAATATATTATTTTATTCAAGCAACTATTAAAAGCTTGATGTTTCAGCCTTCATCAATGGCCTTCATCAGCCTTCATCAATGGCCTTCATCAGTACAGTGTTTTATTGTGTTTTATTAGTTGACTCACCTGCCTGTCTTCTTGAGCTCGTCTCCCACTGCGTGCCCCCCTCCCCCCCCTCCCCCATCATGGGGCGTGTCTCCGTTCATATGGCCGCTGTCGCCTCCTGCATACATGTTCTTCCTGAGAAGCACAATATAGAGGACTATAGTATAGAGACTATAAAACAGCATATGATGTCAGCAGATAGATGCTAACCTCTTGTCAGCAGAGGGTACAGACTTGGGCGGTTCTATCCTGATGGCCGGGTCCCATTCCCCCGGGGGTAGAACGATCACCTCATCCAGAAACTCATCGATGCCAGCCAGCAGATCCTCTCTGTCCTTCGCCTTGTACGCTATGTCATGGAACACCTGCACAAGACAAAGTCGGTCAGTTCAACAACACTTGGATTTGATTTGGCTTTTTATTGACAAATTTACGTAGTTTGTTTTGTCTCTTGTAAAGTAGAAAGATATTGTTCAAATTGTCTACTGATTAAATTAAATATGAAGTTAGAGCTGGCAGTTATTGTCCTGTAGGGGGTCTCAGTGAGTTCTCAGTTAGTTAGAAAAAGCTGGGAAAAACAAAGCAGTTGTGAACAAGTACATCTCAGCTGGCTTGGAAAGGGACTGAATGTGAATGTTCAACTAGTAGACTGCATATACCTGTACAGCATTCATCTGACTGACTTATACAGGCAGCATAGTATTCAGTAAGGACTCAGATATGTCTTTAGCTGACACCTTGCTCTGTGCTGCTTACCTCATCTGACATCATAGCTGATACCTTGCTCTGAAACCTTGCTCTGCTTACCTCATCTGACATGAGGGTGGCGATAGCTCTTCCTATCTCATGATAGGACTTGGCTTTTCCTTTGGGTCCTAAAAGGATGAAAAGGAATCTGAGGAGGAAAGACCAGAGAAATTACACTATGATGTCAAACCGCAACAACTCTAGTTTACATTTAAAAATATATATTTATATATTAACCTGGTGGGGACGGGGACTTCGGTGAGGGCTCCCAGCATCACAGCCTGCTGTAGACGGACAAATGCCACGAAGGGGGCGTCCAGGAAGTCCACCTCTCCAACGAGAACGTTGGACGCCTCTGCGTCTGGGGGAAGCTTCTTCATGAACTTGTTCTTCAGCTGAAACAGATAATAACAGAGGACACCTTCAGCCCAGCTAACAGAAACCCAGGGAGGGAGTTCAACATTAGCTGGGACCCCGGATCATTAAATCCCATTCCAGCCAAATACCAAACCAGGATGATCAGCAGAAGCCAGCCCTCCTGTTCCTAGCAAGCCTGGGAAGATGTACCACCCAGCATGGAACCTGTTCTCTAATATTTGTGGAAATATATTTATGACAAGATATAAAAACAGTCATTTGTTGATTGTATCAGACACTGTATTGAGCCCTTATACCCATGCCTTTACACATGAATCAATTTAATCTTCTCTTTATGCTTTGGGTCCACAGTCAGCACACAGCTTCAGTCTTCTCTTTATGGTGTCCACAGTCAGCACACAGCTTCAGTCTTCTCTTTATGGGGTCCACAGTCAGCACACAGCTTCAGTCTTCTCTTTATGGTGTCCACAGTCAGCACACAGCTTCAGTCTTCTCTTTATGGGGTCCACAGTCAGCATACAGCTTCAGTCTTCTCTTTATGGGGTCCACAGTCAGCACACAGCTTCAGTCTTCTCTTTATGGTGTCCACAGTCAGCACACAGCTTCAGTCTTCTCTTTATGGGGTCCACAGTCAGCATACAGATTCAGTCTTCTCTTTATGGGGTCCACAGTCAGCACACAGCTTCAGTCTTCTCTTTATGGTGTCCACAGTCAGCACACAGCTTCAGTCTTCTCTTTATGGTGTCCACAGTCAGCACACAGCTTCAGTCTTCTCTTTATGGGGTCCACAGTCAGCACACAGCTTCAGTCTTCTCTTTATGGGGTCCACAGTCATCACACAGCTTCAGTCTTCTCTTTATGGGGTCCACAGTCATCACACAGCTTCAGTCTTCTCTTTATGGGGTCCACAGTCAGCACACAGCTTCAGTCTTCTCTTTATGGTGTCCACAGTCAGCACACAGCTTCAGTCTTCTCTTTATGGTGTCCACAGTCAGCACACAGCTTCAGTCTTCTCTTTATGGGGTCCACAGTCAGGACACAGCTTCAGTCTTCTCTTTATGGGGTCCACAGTCATCACACAGCTTCAGTCTTCTCTTTATGGGGTCCACAGTCATCACACAGCTTCAGTCTTCTCTTTATGGGGTCCACAGTCATCACACAGCTTCAGTCTTCTCTTTATGGGGTCCACAGTCAGCACACAGCTTCACTCTTCTCTTTATGGGGTCCACAGTCAGCACACAGCTTCAGTCTTCTCTTTATGGGGTCCACAGTCAGCACACAGCTTCAGTCTTCTCTTTATTCTTGGGGTCCACAGTCAGCACACAGCTTCAGTCTTCTCTTTATTCTTGGGGTCCACAGTCAGCACACAGCTTCAGTCTTCTCTTTATGGGGTCCACAGTCAGCACACAGCTTCACTCTTCTCTTTATGGGGTCCACAGTCAGCACACAGCTTCAGTCTTCTCTTTATGGGGTCCACAGTCAGCACACAGCTTCAGTCTTCTCTTTATTCTTGGGGTCCACAGTCAGCACACAGCTTCAGTCTTCTCTTTATGGGGTCCACAGTCAGCACACAGCTTCAGTCTTCTCTTTATGGGGTCCACAGTCATCACACAGCTTCAGTCTTCTCTTTATGGGGTCCACAGTCAGCACACAGCTTCAGTCTTCTCTTTATGGTGTTCACAGTCAGCACACAGCTTCAGTCTTCTCTTTATGGGGTCCACAGTCATCACACAGCTTCAGTCTTCTCTTTATGGGGTCCACAGTCAGCACACAGCTTCAGTCTTCTCTTTATGGTGTCCATAGTCAGCACACAGCTTCAGTCTTCTCTTTATGGGGTCCACAGTCAGCACACAGCTTGGGGCTTTGTGTGAGCAAGCCCCACAAAGAAATCAGTTGCACTGCACACAGTTTTCATGGGCCTTGTTTCCTGTGAAACCAGCCCACTTGACATTGTGTCTTATTTTTCCCCAGTGGGAGCTGTGGTGCTTGGGGAAGAGGGAGAGCAGGACCTGCTGCCTTGGCGGCCTGCTTGGCAGCTGTAGCCTCTTTCTTGGCGTTCATGTGGTTCTCACGAAGCTCACATGCCAGATCCAGTGGGATGCATGGTGCTGAGGATGAAACGTTCTTATTTATTTTACATCTGTACACCGTGAGTGTTGCTTTACCACTCTCCATCACTGATGTGGAGTACAGCTCTACTGGTATGTTGTTTTGCGCAGAATGGGGCAGCTCCCGCCTTTGTTTGTTCACTGTTCCTAGCAGGCTAGTCTTCTTTGCAATCAACTTGTCTGACAGGGAAAGAATGTGAAGAAGTTGCCCATGGTCACATTTCTGCCTTTGCCCATGTAAGGCTCAACGAGTCTCAAAACAACAGTCTCAGACAGTCGCTCACCCGCTGGCCTGGTGTCATCTTTCCACAGATATGGAAAGCCATTGAGCAATTACTTGGTTTGGACATCGGCGGCTTCCCAAAATGTAACTGAAGTCACATGCACCATTATCAGTTTCTATCTGGTTGCTGGCATCCATTCATCCATTCATCCATTCATCCATTCATCCATTGACGACAGAATAGCATATTTTAATTTTACGTTTATTATGTTACTAGTTTTTGCATAGTAGCCAGAGCAATGTTTCTGTGTGAATGGTCATGTGTTGAATGCATGGATGTAACCAGAGCAATGTTGCTGTGTGAATGGTCATGTGTTGAATGCATGGATGTAACCAGAGCAATGCTGCTGTGTGAATGGTCATGTGTTGAATGCATGGATGTAACCAGAGCAATGTTGCTGTGTGAATGGTCATGTGTTGAATGCATGGATGTAACCAGAGCAATGCTGCTGTGTGAATGGTCATGTGTTGAATGCATGGATGTAACCAGAGCAATGTTGCTGTGTGAATGGTCATGTGTTGAATGCATGGATGTAACCAGAGCAATGTTGCTGTGTGAATGGTCATGTGTTGAATGCATGGATGTAACCAGAGCAATGTTGCTGTGTGAATGGTCATGTGTTGAATGCATGGAAAGCACGGTTATTCTTGGAAAAAGTGCAATTTGGTAAAAAGGGAATTTTGAGAGTTATTTGACAAAGGTAAGTGTCATAGAAACGGCAGAATATGCTCTTTCAGATTCTATATAGAAATCACAATGTTTTACCTGCATGTGACTCTGAAGGATGATTTGTTAAACCGATGCTCCTTTCCCTGCATCTGTCAATTACAAGATTCGCCCATCTCTTCATGTACAATTTGACAACTGATAGGCCTAACATTGTCGCTCATCAGATTATTGTCAATTCATCTTGTCTATAGGCTAACTCTTATTACATTTGAAATTAGAATTGGTATAGTTTAGGGTAGTTACGATGGGCCGGCTGTGCAAGTTGACTAGCATTGTTTGTTTCCCGCTCATCAACTTGGATAGCGTCAATGTCACGGATCCCCCCGGTACTGCTGCTCATTCCGTTCACCAGTTCCGGAGGTCTACGTCACCGGTCTTCTAGGCGTCACTGATCTGGTTCATTACCACCAACCCCGGACTGTCTTGTCTTATTACCACACCTGGTTCCCATTCCCCCTGATTAGTATGTGTATATATGTCCCTTGTCCGTTGGTCTCATGAGTACCGTGTATTGTGCTCTGGTGGTTTAAGGGTCTCGTCCTGTGTATTGTGTAGAGGTTACACCTCACTCTTTGTTTGGGTTACATCCCTTGTGTATGTACAGTGAGGGAAAAAAAGTATTTGATCCCCTGCTGATTTTGTACGTTTGCCCACTGACAAAGACATTATCAGTCTATAATTTTAATGGTAGGTTTATTTGAACAGTGAGAGACAGAATAACAACAAAGAAATCCAGAAAAACGCATGCCAAAAATGTTATAAATTGATTTGCATTTTAATGAGGGGAAATAAGTATTTGACCCCTCTGCAAAACATGACTTAGTACTTGGTGGCAAAACCCTTTTTGGCAATTACAGAGGTCAGACGTTTCTTGTAGTTGGCCACCAGGTTTGCACACATCTCAGGAAGGATTTTGTCCCACTCCTCTTTGCAGATCTTCTCCAAGTCATTAAGGTTTCTAGGCTGACGTTTGGCAACTCAAACCTTCAGCTCCCTCCACTGATTTTCTATGGGATTAAGGTCTGGAGATTGGCTAGGCCACTCCAGGACATTCATGTGCTTCTTTGTTGCCTTGGCCTTTGTTGCCTTGGCCGTGTGTTTTGGGTCATTGTCATGCTGGAATACCCATCCACGACCCATTTTCAATGCCCTGGCTGAGGGAAGGAGGTTCTCACCCAAGATTTGACGGTACATGGCCCCGTCCATCGTCCCTTTGATGCGGTGAAGTTGTCCTGTCCCCTTTGCAGAAAAACACCCCCAAAGCATAATGTTTCCACCTTCATATTTGACGGTGGGGATGGTGTTCTTGGGGTCATAGGCAGCATTCCTCCTCCTCCAAACACAGCGAGTTGAGTTGATGCCAAAGAGCTCGATTTTGGTCTCATCTGACCACAAAACTTTCACCCAGTTCTCCCTCAGAATCATTCAGATGTTCATTGGCAAACTTCAGACGGGCCTGTATATGTGCTTTCTTGAGCAGGGGGACCTTGCGGGCGCTGCAGGATTTCAGTCCTTTCAGACAAGATCCTCCCGTGTAGTTCTGGGCTGATTCCTCACCCGTTCTCATGAACATTGCAACTCCACGTGGTGAGAACTTGCATGGAGCCCCAGGCCGAGGGAGATTGACAGTTATTTTGTGTTTCTTCCATTTGCGAATAATCACAACAACTGTTGTCACCTTCTCACCAAGCTGCTTGGCGATGGTCTTGTAGCCCATTCCAGCCTTGTGTAGGTCTACAATCTTGTCCCTGACATCCTTGGAGAGCTCTTTGGTCTTGGCCATGGTGGAGAGTTTGGAATCTGATTGATTGATTGCTTCTGTGGACAGGTGTATTTTATACAGGTAACAAACTGAGATTAGGAGCACTCCCTTTAAGAGTGTGCTCCTAATCTCAGCTCGTTAGCTGTATAAAAGACACATGGGAGCCAGAAATCTTTCTGATTGAGAGGGGGTCAAATACTTTCCCTCATTAAAATGCAAATCAATTTATAACATTTTTGACATGCGTTTTTCTGGATTTTTTTGTTGTTATTCTGTCTCTCACTGTTCAAATAAACCTACCATTAAAATTATAGACTGATCATTTCTTTGTCAGTGGGCAAACGTACAAAATCAGCAGGGGATCAAATCCTTTTTTCCCTCACTGTATACAGTGGGGAAAAAAAGTATTTAGTCAGCCACCAATTGTGCAAGTTCTCCCACTTAAAAAGATGAGAGAGGCCTGTAATTTTCATCATAGGTACACGTCAACTATGACAGACAAATTGAGAGAAAAAAATCCAGAAAATCACATTGTAGGATTTTTAATGAATTTATTTGCAAATTATGGTGGAAAATAAGTATTTGGTCACCTACAAACAAGCAAGATTTCTGGCTCTCACAGACATGTAACTTCTTCTTTAGAGGCTCCTCTGTCCTCCACTCGTTACCTGTATTAATGGCACCTGTTTGAACTTGTTATCAGTATAAAAGACACCTGTCCACAACCTCAAACAGTCACACTCCAAACTCCACTATGGCCAAGACCAAAGAGCTGTCAAAGGACACCAGAAACAAAATTGTAGACCTGCACCAGGCTGGGAAGACTGAATCTGCAATAGGTAAGCAGCTTGGTTTGAAGAAATCAACTGTGGGAGCAATTATTAGGAAATGGAAGACATACAAGATCACTGATAATCTCCCTCGATCTGGGGCTCCACGCAAGATCTCACCCCGTGGGGTCAAAATGATCACAAGAACGGTGAGCAAAAATCCCAGAACCACACGGGGGACCTAGTGAATGACCTGCAGAGAGCTGGGACCAAAGTAACAAAGCCTACCATCAGTAACACACTACGCCGCCAGGGACGTAGTGCCAGACGGCTCCCCCTGCTTAAGCCAGTACATGTCCAGGCCCGTCTGAAGTTTGCTAGAGTGCATTTGGATGATCCAGAAGAGGAGTTGGGGAGAATGTCATATGGTCAGATGAAACCAAAATATAACTTTTTGGTAAAAACTCAACTCGTCGTGTTTGGAGGACAAAGAATGCTGAGTTGCATCCAAAGAACACCATACCTACTGTGAAGCATGGGGGGTGGAAACATCATGCTTTGGGGCTGTTTTTCTGCAAAGGGACCAGGACGACTGATCCGTGTAAAGGAAAGAATGAATGGGGCCATGTAACGTGAGATTTTGAGTGAAAACCTCCTTCCATCAGCAAGGGCATTGAAGATGAAACGTGGCTGGGTCTTTCAGCATCACAATGATCCCAAACACACCGCCCGGGCAACGAAGGAGTGGCTTCAGTGAGAAGCATTTCAAGGTCCTGGAGTGGCCTAGCCAGTCTCCAGATCTCAACCCCATAGAAAATCTTTGGAGGGAGTTGAAAGTCCGTGTTGCTCAGCGACAGCCCCAAAACATCACTGCTCTAGAGGAGATCTTCATGGAGGAATGGGCCAAAATACCAGCAACATGTGTGAAAACCTTGTGAAGACTTACAGAAAACGTTTGACCTGTGTCATTGCCAACAAAGGGTATATAACAAAGTATTGAGAAACTTTTGTTATTGACCAAATACTTATTTTCCACCATAATTAGCAAATAAATTCATTAAAAATCCTACAATGTGATTTTCTGGATTTTTTTTTCTCCATTTTGTCTGTCATAGTTGACGTGTACCTATGATGAACATTACAGGCCTCTCTCATCTTTTTAAGTGGGAGAACTTGCACAATTGGTGGCTGACTAAATACTTTTTTCCCCCACTGTATATACGTGTTTGTGTTGGGTGGAGTAATACATCCCCTAATACGTATTCCTGCGCCTGTCTTCTAATCATTATACAACGTGACAGTCAAGGATATGTTTTGCATTATTCTAAAGGCCTACTGCAACATGTAGCATGTTTTCGTTTCCCACAATACATTTGATTAGTAATAGAGTTATAGTCAATAAATCAGTCCCATAACAGCTTATTTTTACAAAGTAAAACGGAAAGTGAATGGTATCAACCTGCGCAAGGAGCGCGGTCAAATGATTAAAATGAGCGCCAACACTGATAAATAGGCATAACACAAACTCATCATTTCACTATTGTTGTTCTAAGTTAAATCAACCTCTTCACCCTCATCATTCGGTTAGGCCTAATTTAAATTTGATTGTGAAGTAACTTGCACAATTATCAATTTGTAATTTATTCAGTGGGCTGCCATCGTTTGCGTTGCTGGATAGAGTAAAATCAAATCAAATCAAACTGTATTTGTCACATGCGCTGAATACAACAGGTGTAGACCTTACCGTGAAATGCTTACTTAAAAGCCCTTAACCAACAATGCAGTTTTAAGAAAAATTAGTGTTAAGAAAATATTTACTAAATCAACTAAAGTAAAAAAAATTTAAGCGCACAATAAAATAACAATAACGAGGCTATATACAGGAGGTACTGGTACCGAGTCAAGTGCTGGGGTACAGGTTAGTCCAGGTAATAATGAGGCTATATACAGGAGGTACGTACGAGTCAATGTGCAGGGGTACAGGTTAGTCCAGGTAATAACGAGGCTATATACAGGAGGTACTGGTACCGAGTCAATGTGCTGGGGTACAGGTTAGTCCAGGTAATAATGAGGCTATATACAGGAGGTACTGGTACCGAGTCAATGTGCTGGGGTACAGGTTAGTCCAGGTAATAATGAGGCTATATACAGGAGGTACTGGTACCGAGTCAATGTGTGGGGGTACAGGTTAGTCCAGGTAATAATGAGGCTATATACAGGGGGTACTGCACGAGTAAATGTGGGGGTACAGGTTAGCGGAGGTAATTGAGGTAATATGTACATGAAGGTAGGGGTAAAGTGGCTATGCATACAGTGTCTTCGGAAAGTATTCAGACCCCATTTTGTTACGTTACAACCTTATTCTAAAATGGATTAAATAAAATAAAATCCTCAGCAATCTAAACACATTACCCCATAATGACAACGCAAAAACAGGTTTTTAGAATTGTTTGCAAATTTATAAAAAAAACAAAAACAGAAATACCTTATTTACATAAGTATTCAGACCCTTTGCTATGTGACTCAAAATTGAGCTCAGGTGCATCATGTTTCCATTGATCATCCTTGAGATGTTTCTACAACTTGATTGGAGTCCACCTGTGGTAAATTCAATTGATTGGACATGATTTGGAAAGGCACACACCTGTCTATATAAGGTCCCACAGTTGACAGTGCATGTCAGAGCAGAAACCAAGCCATGAGGTTGAAGGAATTGTCTGCAGAGCTACGAGACAGGATTGTGTCGAGGCAGAGATCTGGGGAAGGTTACACAAAAATGGTTGTGGCATTGAAGGTCCCCAAGGACTCAGTGGCCTCCATCATTCTTAAATGGAAGAAGTTTGGAACCACCAAGACTCTTCCTAGCGCTGGCCGCCCAGCTAAACTGAGCAATCGGGGGAGAAGGGCCTTGATCAGGGAGGTGACCAAGAACCCGATGGTCACTCTGACAGAGCTCTAGAGTTCCTCTGTGGAGATGGGAGAACCTTCCAGAAGGACAACCATCTCTGCAGCACTCCACCAATCAGGTCTTTATGGTAGAGTGGCCAGACGAAAGCCACTCCTCAGTAAAAGGCACATGACAGTCCACTTGGAGTTTGCCAAAAGGCACCTAAAGACTCTCAGACCATGAGAAACAAGATTCTCTGGTCTGATGAAACCAAGATTGAACTCTTTGGCCTGAATGCCATGCGTCACGTCTGGAGGAAACCTGGCACCATCCCTACGGTGAAGCATGGTGGTGGCAGAATCATGCTTTCAGATTGTTTTTCAGCAGCAGGGACTGGGAGACTAGTCAGGATCGAGGCAAAGATGAACGGAACAAAGTACAGAGAGATCCTCAATGAAAACCTTCTCCAGAGCGCTCAGGACCTCAGACTGGGGCGAAGGTTCACCTTCCAACAGGACAACGACCCTATGCACACAGCCAAGACAACGCAGGAGTGGCTTTGGGACAAGTCTCTGAATGACCTTGAGTGGCCCAGCCAGAGCCCGGACTTGAACGCGATCGAACATCTCTGGAGAGACCTGAAAATAGCTGTGCAGCAACGCTCCCCATTCAACCTGATGGAGATTGAGAGGATCTGCAGAGAAGAATGGGAGAAACTACCCAAATACAGGTGTGCCAAGCTTGTAGTGTCATACCCAAGAAGACTCAATATATATATATATATATATATATATATATATATATATATATATATATATATATATATTATTTTTTTAGGGGGTAGATCAGCTTTAATATTGCAGATAGATTGTAACTTCCATCAATGTAATTGTCTGCATCACTTCCAATCCCCCATATGTTTTTTTTTTCTTCTCGCAAATATAAATATATATACATACATATACACATACATACATATATTCTGTCTTTCCGATGCACGGAAAACCCAGCCAACTGTATATTATCCATCTCGTTGTTCAGCCACAACTCGGTGAAACATAAGATATTATCGTTTTAATGTCCCGTTGGTAGGATAGTCTTGAACGGAGCTCATCCAGTTTATTCTCCAATGATTGCACGTTGGCCAATAGGACAGATGGTAGAAGCGGGTTAACCACTCTCCGACGAATTCTCACAAGGCACCCGGACCTGTGTCCCCTGTATCGGCCTCTCTTCTTCATGCGAATGACGGGGATTTGGGCCTGGTCTGGTGTCAGCAGTAAATCCTTCGCGTCCGATTCGTTAAAGAAAAATCTTAGTCGAGGTGAGTAATTGCTGTTCTGATATCCAAATGCTCTTTTAGGTCATAAGAGATGCTGGCAGAAGATTATGTACAAAATAAGTTACAAACAATGCGAAAAAACACACAAAATAGCAGAATTGGTTAAGAGCCCGAAAACTGCAACCATCTCCTAAGGCGCCAATGTCTGTCTGTCAAGGGATATGTTCTGCATTATTCTAAAGGCCTACTGCAACATGTAGCATGGTTTCGTTTCCCACAATACATTTGATTAGTAATAGAGTTATAGTACATAAAACAGTCAAGTAAAACATAAAAGAGAATGGTCTCAACCTGCAAGGTGTTCGGTCATATTATTTGCTGCTGATCAATAGGCATAACACAAACTCATCATTACACTATTGTCTTTCTTAATTAACCTCTTCACCCTCTTTATCATTCAGGTAGGCCTAATTTAAATTCAACTGTGAAGTAAGGTGCACAATTATCGCCCATTCATCCATTTGTCATTCATTCAGTGAGGAGAGAGAGACTCATTAGTGGCTGGCTGGGTACCAACATCCTACAGCACATTGTCTTGGCTGGGTACCAACATCCTACAGCACATTGTCTTGGCTGGGTACCAACATCCTACAGCACATTGTCTTGGCTGGGTACCAACATCCTACAGCACATTGTCTTGGCTGGGTACCAACATCCTACAGCACATTGTCTTGGCTGGGTACCAACATCCTACAGCACATTGTCTTGGCTGGGTACCAACGTCCTACAGCACATTGTCTTGGCGGATTAAGTCAGGAATACAAACATTTAGGAAAAGTCAGGGAAGGAGCAGGACATAGCTTTTTTGGGGGGCTGATTTTTACAAAATCAAACGTCAGTGGCAGTTGGCCTATGGCAGTTCTATTGTTAACAATACCCATCAGTTAACACAGTGGCCTACCCTTTAACAATACCCATCAGTTAACACTGTGGCCTACCCTTTAAAAATACCCATCAGTTAACACAGTGGCCTACCCTTTAACAATACCCATCAGTTAACACTGTGGCCTACCCTTTAACAATACCCATCAGTTAACACTGTGGCCTACCCTTTAACAATACTAATCTGTTAACACTGTGGCCTACCCTTTAACAATACCCATCAGTTAACACAGTGGCCTACCCTTTAACAATACCCAGCAGTTAACACAGTGGCCTACCCTTTAACAATACCCATCAGTTAACACTGTGGCCTACCCTTTAACAATACTAATCTGTTAACACTGTGGCCTACCCTTTAAAAATACCCATCAGTTAACACAGTGGCCTACCCTTTAACAATACTAATCTGTTAACACAGTGGCCTACCCTTTAACAATACTAATCTGTTAACACAGTGGCCTACCCTTTAACAATACCCAGCAGTTAACACAGTGGCCTACCCTTTAACAATACCCATCATTTAACACAGTGGCCTACCCTTTAACAATACTAATCTGTTAACACAGTGGCCTACCCTTTAACAATACCCCTCAGTTAACACTGTGGCCTACCCTTTAACAATACCCAGCAGTTAACACAGTGGCCTACCCTTTAACAATACCCATCAGTTAACACAGTGGCCTACCCTTTAACAATACCTATCAGTTAACACAGTGGCCTACCCTTTAACAATACCCATCAGTTAACAGTTAACACTGTGGCCTACCCTTTAACAATACCCATCAGTTAACACTGTGGCCTACCCTTTAACAATACCCATCAGTTAACACAGTGGCCTACCCTTTAACAATACCCATCAGTTAACACAGTGGCCTACCCTTTAACAATACCCATCAGTTAACACAGTGGCCTACCCTTTAACAATACCCATCAGTTAACACAGTGGCCTACCCTTTAACAATACCCATCAGTTAACACTGTGGCCTACCCTTTAACAATACTAATCTGTTAACACTGTGGCCTATCCTTTAACAATACCCATCAATTAACACAGTGGCCTACCCTTTAACAATACCCATCAGTTAACACTGTGGCCTACCCTTTAACAATACCCATCAGTTAACACTGTGGCCTACCATTTAACAATACCCATCAGTTAACACTGTGGCCTACCCTTTAACAATACCCATCAGTTAACACAGTGGCCCACCCTTTAACAATACCCATCAGTTAACACAGTGGCCTACCCTTTAACAATACCCATCAGTTAACACAGTGGCCTACCCTTTAACAATACCCATCAGTTAACACAGTGGCCTACCCTTTAACAATACCCATCAGTTAACACAGTGGCCCACCCTTTAACAATACCCATCAGTTAACACAGTGGCCTACCCTTTAACAATACCCATCAGTTAACACAGTGGCCTACCCTTTAACAATACCCAGCAGTTAACACAGTGGCCTACCCTTTAACAATACTAATCTGTTAACACTGTGGCCTATCCTTTAACAATACCCATCAGTTAACACAGTGGCCTACCCTTTAACAATACCCATCAGTTAACACAGTGGCCTACCCTTTAACAATACCCATCAGTTAACACTGTGGCCTACCCTTTAACAATACCCATCAGTTAACACTGTGGCCTACCCTTTAACAATACCCATCAGTTAACACAGTGGCCTACCCTTTAACAATACTAATCTGTTAACACTGTGGCCTACCCTTTAAAAATACCCATCAGTTAACACAGTGGCCTACCCTTTAACAATACTAATCTGTTAACACAGTGGCCTACCCTTTAACAATACCCATCAGTTAACACAGTGGCCTACCCTTTAACAATACCCATCAGTTAACACAGTGGCCTACCCTTTAACAATACCCATCAGTTAACACAGTGGCCTACCCTTTAACAATACTAATCTGTTAACACAGTGGCCTACCCTTTAACAATACCCAGCAGTTAACACAGTGGCCTACCCTTTAACAATACCCATCAGTTAACACAGTGGCCTACCCTTTAACAATACCCATCAGTTAACACAGTGGCCTACCCTTTAACAATACTAATCTGTTAACACAGTGGCCTACCCTTTAACAATACCCAGCAGTTAACACAGTGGCCTACCATTTAACAATACCCATCAGTTAACACAGTGGCCTACCCTTTAACAATACCCAGCAGTTAACACAGTGGCCTACCCTTTAACAATACCCATCAGTTAACACAGTGGCCTACCCTTTAACAATACCCATCAGTTAACACAGTGGCCTACCCTTTAACAATACCCATCAGTTAACACAGTGGCCTACCCTTTAACAATACTAATCTGTTAACACTGTGGCCTACTCTTTAACAATACCCATCAGTTAACACAGTGGCCTACCCTTTAACAATACTAATCTGTTAACACAGTGGCCTACCCTTTAACAATACTAATCTGTTAACACAGTGGCCTACCCTTTAACAATACCCAGCAGTTAACACAGTGGCCTACCCTTTAACAATACCCATCAGTTAACACAGTGGCCTACCCTTTAACAATACCCATCAGTTAACACTGTGGCCTACCCTTTAACAATACCCATCAGTTAACACAGTGGCCTACCCTTTAACAATACCCATCAGTTAACACTGTGGCCTACCCTTTAACAATACCATCAGTTAACACAGTGGCCTACCCTTTAACAATACCCATCAGTTAACACAGTGGCCTACCCTTTAACAATACCCATCAGTTAACACTGTGGCCTACCCTTTAACAATACCCATCAGTTAACACAGTGGCCTACCCTTTAACAATACCCATCGTTAACACTGTGGCCTACCCTTTAACAATACCCATCAGTTAACACTGTGGCCTACCCCTTTAACAATACCCATCAGTTAACACAGTGGCCTACCCTTTAACAATACCCATCAGTTAACACAGTGGCCTACCCTTTAACAATACCCATCAGTTAACACAGTGGCCTACCCTTTAACAATACCCATCAGTTAACACAGTGGCCTACCCTTTAACAATACCCAGCAGTTAACACAGTGGCCTACCCTTTAACAATACCCATCAGTTAACACTGTGGCCTACCCTTTAACAATACTAATCTGTTAACACTGTGGCCTATCCTTTAACAATACCCATCAGTTAACACAGTGTCCTACCCTTTAACAATACCCATCAGTTAACACTGTGGCCTACCCTTTAACAATACCCATCAGTTAACACTGTGGCCTACCATTTAACAATACCCATCAGTTAACACTGTGGCCTATCCTTTAACAATACCCATCAGTTAACACAGTGGCCTACCCTTTAACAATACTAATCTGTTAACACAGTGGCCTACCCTTTAACAATACCCATCAGTTAACACAGTGGCCTACCCTTTAACAATACCCATCAGTTAACACTGTGGCCTATCCCTTTAACAATACCTATCAGTTAACACTGTGGCCTACCCTTTAACAATACCCATCAGTTAACACAGTGGCACTGCCTTAACAATACCCATCAGTTAACACAGGCCTACCCTCTAACAATACCCATCAGTTAACACTGTGGCCTACCGCTTTAACAATACACATACAGTTAACACAGTGGCCTAGCCTGTAACAATACCCATCAGTTAACACAGTGGCCTACCCTTTAACAATACCCATCAGTTAACACAGTGGCCTACCCTTTAACAATACCCAGCAGTTAACACAGTGGCCTACCCTTTAACAATACCCAGCAGTTAACACAGTGGCCTACCCTTTAACAATACCCATCAGTTAACACAGTGGCCTACCCTTTAACAATACCCATCAGTTAACACAGTGGCCTACCCTTTAACAATACCCATCAGTTAACACAGTGGCCTACCCTTTAACAATACCCATCAGTTAACACTGTGGCCTACCCTTTAACAATACCCATCAGTTAACACTGTGGCCTACCATTTAACAATACCCATCAGTTAACACAGTGGCCTACCCTTTAACAATACCCAGCAGTTAACACAGTGGCCTACCCTTTAACAATACCCATCAGTTAACACAGTGGCCTACCCTTTAACAATACCCATCAGTTAACACAGTGGCCTACCCTTTAACAATACCCATCAGTTAACACAGTGGCCTACCCTTTAACAATACCCATCAGTTAACACTGTGGCCTACCCTTTAACAATACCCATCAGTTAACACTGTGGCCTACCCTTTAACAATACCCATCAGTTAACACAGTGGCCTACCCTTTAACAATACCCAGCAGTTAACACAGTGGCCTACCCTTTAACAATACCCAGCAGTTAACACAGTGGCCTACCCTTTAACAATACCCATCAGTTAACACAGTGGCCTACCCTTTAACAATACCCATCAGTTAACACAGTGGCCTACCCTTTAACAATACCCATCAGTTAACACAGTGGCCTACCCTTTAACAATACCCATCAGTTAACACTGTGGCCTACCCTTTAACAATACCCATCAGTTAACACAGTGGCCTACCCTTTAACAATACCCATCAGTTAACACTGTGGCCTACCCTGTATTAACAAAAGTCCAACAATGAATCCTCCTGAATAGTGGATCCTTATTCAAGCTGCAGGTGGTCTACTGCCTTGTCTGAGACTGAATTACAGAGCATTCACTAGATACAGGTATGTTAATGTAAACCCTGATGAATGCTATCACATATACTTGACTGTTTAAGCTACGGTTATTTCCTTTCCAAAAACGACTGTACACTTGGATAACGATCCGTGCAATTTATAAAGCAAGCATCATAGAGTACCCATAACACACCCTGTAATAAACCTTCGACCCTGGAGAAAAACCATGTAACATGTTAACAATTGAAGCTGTGGTACATCACCATGTAACATGTTAACACTTGAAGCTGTGGTACATCACCATGTAACATGTTAACACTTGAAGCTGTGGTACATCACCATGTAACATGTTAACACTTGAAGCTGTGCTACATCACCATGTAACATGTTAACATGTAACATGTTAACTGCAGAACACGTGTAGAACATTTCAAGCAGTGCTAGAATCCTTCTCTTGTCTTTTTTTTTCTAGTCTTTCTTAGCTTCTGCCACAGTAATTGTTGCCAAATTACTACGAATCTGAATCTGATCGCCAGTTCCCAATTAACTGGAAGCAATTTAGTTGGTTTAGCGAAAAACATTGTGGCAACTAATTACAAAAACACTGTGACGCAAGGAGAGCCTCTTAACTCAGTGAGATTCCAAATCTAGGAGACATTCTGGCATGTTTCTGAATGACCACACCTCTAACTCTAACCCCTCTCCCCAATCACAGACTGTCATGTTGTCTTCAGTCTTGGCAGCAGGTTGCAGGGGGGTGATTAAGCTGAGGCATTAAAGTTGATTAAATCACTGGTCTGATCTGATCTGGGTGTAACACAATCTAGATCAGGTCCAGTAAGCAACATCTGAAATTCCACTTTCTATCCCATCAGACCGCATTATTAAATTACAGAATATTAGTTCTCAATTTCTACATCTGGATCATTCCGTGTGTCTTAATCTCCTAAATGACAGGATTAATCTGCAGACACTGTCTAACCTGCCCTCCAGCAGTCACTACTGTTTCTGTCTGCTATCACACACTGCTAACTGACCTCCAGCAGTCACTACTGTTTCTGTCTGCTATCACACACTGCTAACTGACCTCCAGCAGTCACTACTGTTTCTGTCTGCTATCACACACTGCTAACTGACCTCCAGCAGTCACTACTGTTTCTGTCTGCTATCACACACTGCTAACTGACCTCCAGCAGTCACTACTGTTTCTGTCTGCTATCACACACTGCTAACTGACCTCCAGCAGTCACTACTGTTTCTGTCTGCTATCACACACTGCTAACTGACCTCCAGCAGTCACTACTGTTTCTGTCTGCTATCACACACTGCTAACTGACCTCCAGCAGTCACTACTGTTTCTGTCTGCTATCACACACTGCTAACTGACCTCCAGCAGTCACTACTGTTTCTGTCTGCTATCACACACTGCTAACTGACCTCCAGCAGTCACTACTGTTTCTGTCTGCTATCACACACTGCTAACTGACCTCCAGCAGACACTACTGTTTCTGTCTGCTATCACACACTGCTAACTGACCTCCAGCAGTCACTACTGTTTCTGTCTGCTATCACACACTGCTAACTGACCTCCAGCAGTCACTACTGTTTCTGTCTGCTATCACACACTGCTAACTGACCTCCAGCAGTCACTACTGTTTCTGTCTGCTATCACACACTGCTAACTGTCCTCCAGCAGTCACTACTGTTTCTGTCTGCTATCACACACTGCTAACTGACCTCCAGCAGTCACTACTGTTTCTGTCTGCTATCACACACTGCTAACTGTCCTCCAGCAGTCACTACTGTTTCTGTCTGCTATCACACACTGCTAACTGACCTCCATTCATCCCTGAGAGAGGGAGGGACCTCTGGAGGACAGTGTGGGTAAGGAGAAAGTGAGGTCAAGGATATGTCAATGTGAGGTCAAGGAGCAGTGAGAGAGTTAATCAACAGTGAGACTAAGGGCCAACTCTATAGCTGACCTGTCCACATGTAATGTCCTATAGTTGACCTGTCCACATGTCCTGTCCTATCGTTGACCTGTCCACATGTCCTGTCCTATCGTTGACCTATAGCTGACCTGTCCACATGTCCTGTCCTATCGTTGACCTATAGCTGACCTGTCCACATGTCCTGTCCCATCGTTGACCTATAGCTGACCTGTCCACATTTCTGTCCTATAGCTGATCTGTTCACATGTCTTGTCCTATAGCTGATTTGTCCACATGTCCTGTCCTATAGCTGATCTGTACACATGTGTATTTGTATTTGTTATGGATCCCCATTAGTTCCTGCCAAGGCAGCAGCTACTCTTCCTGGGGTTTATTATGGATCCCCATTAGTTCCTGCCAAGGCAGCAGCTACTCTTCCTGGGGTTTATTATGGATCCCCATTAGTTCCTGCCAAGGCAGCAGCTACTCTTCCTGGGGTCCTTTATTATGGATCCCCATTAGTTCCTGCCAAGGCAGCAGCTACTCTTCCTGGGGTTTATTATGGATCCCCATTAGTTCCTGCCAAGGCAGCAGCTACTCTTCCTGGGGTCCAACTAAATTAAATCAGTTATATACAATCAAACATCTGACTCTAACGCAAGATCAACTCTCTCATGGAGACTAGTGCACCTCTCAGACTGTCTAGTAGACATTAACATCTAGTCAGATCAGATGATCTGAGATCAGAAAACACCTCTCAGACTGTCTAGAAGACATTAACATCTAGTCAGATCAGATGATCTGAGATCAGAGAACACCTCTCACACTGTCTAGCAGACATTAACATCTAGTCAGATCAGATGATCTGAGATCAGAAAACACCTCTCAGACTGTCTAGCAGACATTAACATCTAGTCACATCAGATGATCTGAGATCAGAGAACACCTCTCACACTGTCTAGCAGACATTAACATCTAGTCACATCAGATGATCTGAGATCAGAGAACACCTCTCAGACTGTCTAGCAGACATTAACATCTAGTCAGATCAGATGATCTGAGATCAGAGAACACCTCTCAGGCTGTCTGTGCATTATATTTCACCCAATAGACCTTCAGAATAGACATTCAGTGAATCTAAGTGCATCTAATACAGTTTCGTTTTCAGATACACAATGAAATACACTGTGACGTGAACAGCAGCCAATGAGAAGGAGACGTCACAAAGTCAACCAACTATAAAACAGAAGTAAACCCATTGGACAGAAAGACAACCAACTATGTAAGTGAAGTCAACCAATTGGTCAGAGTGCATATTGGTCAAACATGCTCTGGCCAAAATTCATATGTCACAGAAAAATATGTCAAATAAAAATACTCCTGGTCATATCCACCCTCCCTATTAAGATAATCACAATGTAATAATGCTGTTAGTCAACAGGGCAAGACAAACTAAAACCAAAACTAGTCAAATTTGGACTGCCTATTTGTCTATGGCTGTGGCAGACAGACAGACAGACAGACAGACAGACAGACAGACAGACAGACAGACAGACAGACAGACAGACAGACAGAAAGACAGAAAGACAGAGACCCACATCCCAAAGTCATCCCCCAGGGAGCAGCAAAGATCCCAAACATGACCCCCCCCACTCTCCAATCTGCCTCTGAAACCAAATCTGTCACAAAGCAACGCCTGTTAGGCCACCAACCCAATTCCCTGTTCCCAGGAGTACAAGCCACTTCCTGGTGACAGATGTGGGCCATGACAGAACATAACATAACTACACTGAAAGAACACACTACAGTGACAGAATATAGAACCTCTAAACTGACAGAACATAGAACACACTAAACAGACAAAACATAGAACACACTAACAACAGAGAAAGAACATAGAACATCTACACTGACAGAACAGAGACCTCTACACTGACAGAACATAGAACCTCTACACTGACAGAACAGAGAACCTCTACACTGACAGAAAATAGAACACACTACACTGACAGAACAGAGAACCTCTACACTGACAGAAAATAGAACATCTACACTGACAGAACATATAACCTCTACACTGACAGAAAATAGAACACACTACACTGACAGAACATATAACCTCTACACTGACAGAAAATAGAACACACTACACTGACAGAACAGAGAACCTCTACACTGACAGAAAATAGAACATCTACACTGACAGAACAGAGAACCTCTACACTGACAGAAAATAGAACACACTACACTGACAGAACAGAGAACCTCTACACTGACAGAAAATAGAACATCTACACTGACAGAACATATAACCTCTACACTGACAGAACATAGAACCTCTACACTGACAGAACATAGAACCTCTACATCAACAGAACATAGAACACACTACACTGACAGAACATAGAAAACACTACACTGACAGAACATAGAACACACTACAATGACAGAACATATAACCTCTACACTGACAGAACATAGAACACACTACACTAACAGAGCATAGAACACACTACAATGACAGAACATAGAAAACACTACACTGACAGAACATAGAACACACTACAATGACAGAACATAGAACCTATACACTGACAGAACATAGGAACACACTAATCTGACAGGAACATAGAACACACCACAGTGACAGAACATAGAAGACACTACAGTGACAGAACATAGAACACACTACACTGACAGAACATAGAACACACTAAGCTGACAGAACATAGAACACACAACACTGACAGAACATAGAACACACTACACTGACAGAACATAGAACCTATACAATGACAGAACATAGAACACACTACACTTACAGAACATAGAAAACACTACAATGACAGAACATAGAACACACTACACTGACAAAACATTGAACGCTCTACACTGACAGAACATAGAACACACTACACTGAAGGAACATAGAACACACTACACTGATAGAACATAGAACACACTACACTTACAGAACATAGAAAACACTACAATGACAGAACATAGAACACACTACACTGACAAAACATTGAACGCTCTACACTGACAGAACATAGAACACACTACACTGAAGGAACATAGAACCTCTACACTGACAGAACATAGAACACACTACACTGAAGGAACATAGAACACTCTACACTGACAGAACATAGAACACTCTACACTGACAGAACATAGAACACACTACAATGACAGAACATAGAACCTATACACTGACAGAACATAGAACACACTAATCTGACAGAACATAGAACACACCACAGTGACAGAACATAGAAGACACTACAGTGACAGAACATAGAACACACTACACTGACAGAACATAGAACACACTAAGCTGACAGAACATAGAACACACAACACTGACAGAACATAGAACACACTACACTGACAGAACATAGAACCTATACAATGACAGAACATAGAACACACTACACTTACAGAACATAGAAAACACTACAATGACAGAACATAGAACACACTACACTGACAAAACATTGAACGCTCTACACTGACAGAACATAGAACACACTACACTGAAGGAACATAGAACACACTACACTGATAGAACATAGAACACACTACACTTACAGAACATAGAAAACACTACAATGACAGAACATAGAACACACTACACTGACAAAACATTGAACGCTCTACACTGACAGAACATAGAACACACTACACTGAAGGAACATAGAACCTCTACACTGACAGAACATAGAACACACTACACTGAAGGAACATAGAACACTCTACAGTGACAGAACATAGAACACTCTACACTGACAGAACATAGAACACACTCATTGACAAAACATCGAACACACTACACTGACAGAACATAGAACCTCTACACTGACAGAACATAGAAATCACTACACACTGACAACATAGAACCTCTACACTGACAGAATATAGAACACACTACACTGACTGAGCATAGAACCTCTACACTGACAGAACATAGATCACACTATACCGACAAAACATAGAACACACTACAGTGACAGAACATAGAACACACTACACTGACAGAACATAGACCACACTCATTGACAAAACATCGAACACACTACACTGACAGAACATAGAACCTCTACACTGACAGAACATAAAACACACTACACTGACTGAACATAGAACCTCTACACTGACAGAACATAGAAGAACACTACACTGACAGAAAATAGAACACACTACACTGACAGAACATAGAACACACTACACTGAAAGAACATCAAACCTCTATACTGACAGAACATAGAACACACTACACTGACAGAACATAGAACACACTACACTGACAGAACATAGAACACACTACACTGAAAGAACATCAAACCTCTATACTGACAGAACATAGAACACACTACACTGACAGAACATAGAAAAACTACACTGGCAGAACATAGAACCTCTTCACTGACAGAACATAAAACAATCCACACTGACAAAACATAGAACACACTACACTGACAGAACAAAGAAGATACTACTCTGGCTGAACATTGAACACACTACACTGACAGAACATAGAACATCTACACTGACAGAACATAGAATGTCTACACTGACAGAACATAGAACACACAACACTGACAGAACATAGAATGTCTACACTGACAGAACATAGAACACACTACACTGACAGAACATATAATGTCTACACTGACGGAACATAGAACACACTATACTGACATAACACAGAACAGACCACACTGATGGAACAGAGAACAAACTACACTGACAGAATATAGAACATATTAGACTGCCAGAACAAAGACCACACTTAACTGACAGAATATAAAACTTCTACACTGAAAGAACACAGAACCTCTACACTGACAGAGCATATAACATATTAGACTGCCAGAACATAGACCACACTACGCTGACAGAACATAGAACCTCTACACTGACAGAACATAGAACCTCTACACTGAAAGAACACAGAACCTCTACACTGAAAGAGCATAGAACACACTACAATGACAGAACATAGAACACACTACACTGACAGAACATAAAACGACCTAAACTGACACAACATAGAACACACTACACTGAAATAACACATATCCTCTACACTGAAATAACATAGATCACACTAAACTGACAGAACATAGAACACGCTAAACTGACAGAACATAGAACACATTATACTGACAGAACACAGAACACACCACACTGACGTAACATAGAACACACTACACGGACAGAATATAGAACACACTACACTGACAAAACATAGAACCTCTACACTGACAGAATATAGAACACACTACACTGACAAAACATAGAACCTCTACACTGACAGAATATAGAACACGTTAGACTGCCAGAACATAGAACACACTACACTGACAGAACATAGAACACATTACAACGACAGAACATAGAGCACACTACACTGACAGAATATAGAACACACTACACTGACAGAACATAGAACACACTACACTGACAGAACATAGCGCACACTACACTGACAGAACATAGATCACATTACACTGACAGAACATAGAACACACTACACTGACAGAACATAGATCACATTACACTGACAGAACATAGAGCACACTACACTGACAGAATATAGAACACATTACACTGACAGAACATAGAACACACTACACTGACAGAACATAGAACACACTACACTGACAGAACATAGATCACATTAAACTGACAGAACATATAACACATCACACTGACAGAACATAGAACACTCTACACTGACAGAACAGAGAACACACTACACTGACAGAACATAGATCACATTACACTGACAAAACATAGAACACTCTACACTGACAGAACATAGATCACATTACACTGACAGAACATATAACACATCACACTGACAGAACATAGAACACTCTACACTGACAGAACAGAGAACACACTACACTGACAGAACATAGATCACATTACACTGACAAAACATAGAACACTCTACATTGACAGAACATAGATCACATTACAGTTTTCACACACTGTTGCTGGTATTTTGGCCCATTCCTCCATGCAGATCTCCTCTAGAGCAGTGATGTTTTGGGGCTGTTGCTGGGCAACACAGACTTTCAACTCCCTCCAAAGATTTTCTATGGGGTTGAGATCTGGAGACTGGCTAGGCCACTCCAGGACCTTAAAATGCTTCTTACGAAGCCACTCCTTCGTTGCCCGGGTGGTGTGTTTGGGATCATTGTCATGCTGAAAGACCCAGCCACGTTTCATCTTCAATGCCCTTGCTGATGGAAGGAGGTTTTCACTCAAAATCTCACGATACATGGCCCCATTCATTCTTTCCTTTACACGGATCAGTCGTCCTGGTCCCTTTGCAGAAAAACAGCCCCAAAGCATGATGTTTCCACCCCCCATGCTTCACAGTAGGTATGGTGTTCTTTGGATGCAACTCAGCATTCTTTGTCCTCCAAACACGACGAGTTGAGTTTTTACCAAAAAAGTTATATTTTGGTTTCATCTGACCATATGACATTCTCCCAATCCTCTTCTGGATCATCCAAATGCACTCTAGCAAACTTCAGACGGGCCTGGACATGTACTGGCTTAAGCAGGGGGACACGTCTGGCACTGCAGAATTTGAGTCCCTGGTGGCGTAGTGTGTTACTGATGGTAGGCTTTGTTACTTTGGTCCCAGCTCTCTGCAGGTCATTCACTAGGTCCCCCCGTGTGGTTCTGGGATTTTTGCTCACCGTTCTTGTGATCATTTTGACCCCACGGGGTGAGATCTTGCGTGGAGCCCCAGATCGAGGGAGATTATCAGTGGTCTTGCATGTCTTCCATTTCCTAATAATTGCTCCCACAGTTGATTTCTTCAAACCAAGCTGCTTACCTATTGCAGATGCATTCTTCCCAGCCTGGTGCAGGTCTACAATTTTGTTTCTGGTGTCCTTTGACAGCTCTTTGGTCTTGGCCATAGTGGAGTTTGGAGTGTGACTGTTTGAGGTTGTGGACAGGTGTCTTTTATACTGATAACAAGTTCAAACAGGTGCCATTAATACAGGTAATGAGTGGAGGACAGAGAAGCCTCTTAAAGAAGAGGTTACAGGTCTGTGAGAGACAGAAATCTTGCTTGTTTGTAGGTGACCAAATACTTATTTTCCACCATAATTTGCAAATAAATTAATTAAAAATCCTACAATGTGTTTTTCTGGATTTTTCTTTCTCAGTTTGTCTGTCATAGTTGACGTGTACCTATGATGAAAGTTTTTCCCCCACTGTATAACACACTACACTGACAGAACATAGAACACACTACACTGACAGAATATAAAACGAACTACACTGACAGAACATAACACACCACACTGACAGAACATAGAACACACTACACTGACAGAATATCGGACATCTATACTGACAGAACATAGAACACACTACACTGACGAAACACAGAACACACTACACTGACAGAACATAGAACCTCTTCACTGACAGAACATAAAACAATCTACACTGACAGAACATCAATCCTCTATACTAACAGAACCTAGAACACACTACACAGACATAACATAAAACACAATACACTGACAGAACATAGAACACACTAAACTGACAGAACATAGAATCTCTACACTGACAGAACATAGAACACACTACACTGACAGAACATAGAACACACTACACTTACAGAACATTAAATTAACTACACTTACAGAACATAGAACACAATATACTGACAGAACATAGAACACACTACACTGACAGAACATAGAACACACTACACTGACAGAACATAGATCACATTACACTGACAGAACATAGAACACACTACACTGACAGAACATAGAACACACTACACTGACAGAACATATATCACAATACACTGACAGAACATAGAACACTCTACACTGACAGAACATATATCACATTACACTGACAGAACATAGAACACTCTACACTGACAGAACATAGAACACACTACACTGACAGAACATAGAACACACTACACTTACAGAACATTAAATTAACTACACTTACAGAACATAGAACACAATATACTGACAGAACATAGAACACACTACACAGACATAACATAAAACACAATACACTGACAGAACATAGAACCCACTAAACTGACAGAACATAGAATCTCTACACTGACAGAACATATAACACACTACACTGACAGAACATAGAACACACTACACTTACAGAACATTAAATTAACTACACTTACAGAACATAGAACACAATATACTGACAGAACATAGAACACACTACACAGACATAACATAAAACACAATACACTGACAGAACATAGAACCCACTAAACTGACAGAACATAGAATCTCTACACTGACAGAACATAGAACACACTACACTGACAGAACATAGAACACACTACACTTACAGAACATTAAATTAACTACACTTACATAACATAAAACACAATACACTAACAGAGCATAGAACACACTACAATGACAGAACATAGAAAACACTACACTGACAGAACATAGAACACACTACAATGACAGAACATAGAACCTATACACTGACAGAACATAGAACACACTAATCTGACAGAACATAGAACACACCACAGTGACAGAACATAGAAGACACTACAGTGACAGAACATAGAACACACTACACTGACAGAACATAGAACACACTACACTGACAGAACATAGAACACACTACACTGACAGAACATAGATCACATTACACTGACAGAACATAGAACACACTACACTGACAGAACATAGAACACACTACACTGACAGAACATATATCACAATACACTGACAGAACATAGAACACACTACACTGACAGAACATATATCACATTACACTGACAGAACATAGAACACTCTACACTGACAGAACATAGAACACTCTACACTGACAGAACATAGAACACTCTACACTGACAGAACATAGAACACTCTACACTGACAGAACATAGAACACTCTACACTGACAGAACATAGAACACTCTACACTGACAGAACCTCCACACGTATATTACAGCCTGAACATTCTGGTTGAGACATGAAGATTAAAGTCCCCTCCTACTCCACACTTCACTCATTTGCAATGTCATTGACCTACTGAGAAGCCATTTACAAGTACCTAAAGTCCAGAGAGGAGGCGTGAGAAAGACTGTCCTTATCACATCCATCTTCCAGATAAATGACATGAGACGTCCTTATCAGTTTCTCCTTAATGATCTCAGATGGAAAGAAAGCCAGTGGAATATCAGAGGAGCTGGCCTTGATGTCAGGGGGAATTACTCAACTGAACTCTGTGGTCCTCTGTAGCTCAGCTGGTAGAGCACAGCGCTTGTAACGCCAAGGTAGTGGGTTCGATCCCCGGGACCACCCATACACAAAAATGTATGCACGCATGACTGTAAGTCGCTTTGGATAAAAGCGTCTGCTAAATGGCGTATTATTATTATTATTATAACTCAGTTGGACTGAACTAGATGAATGATTCAACTGACTTGGACTGAGCCAGAATGAATGATTCAACTGAACTGACTAGGACTGAACCAGACTGAATGATTCAAATAAAATTTTATTTGCCACATGAGCCGAATACAAGAGGTTACTTACAAGCCCTTAACCAACAATGCAGTTTTAATAAAAATAAGTGTTAAGTAAAAAATAGATAAGTAAAAATCATTAAAGAGCAGCAGTAAAATAAAATAACAGTAGTGAGGCTATATACAGAGGGTACCGTTACAGAGTCAATGTGCGGGGGCACAGGTTAGTCGAGGTAATTGAGGTAATATGTACATGTGGGTAGAGTTAAAGTGACTATGCACAGATAATAAACAGAGAGTAGTAGCAGCATAAAAAAGGGGGTGGGGTGGGGAGACAATGCAAATAGTCTGGGTAGCCATAATTAGCTGTTCAGGAGTCTTATGGCTTGGGGGTAGAAGCTGTTAAGAAGCCTTTTGGACCAAGACTTGGCGCTCCGGTACCGCTTGCCGTGCGGTAGCAGAGAGAACAGTCTATGACTAGGGTGGCTGGAGTCTTTGACAATTTTGAGGGCCTTCCTCTGACACCGCATGGTATAGAGATCCTGGATGGCAGGAAGCTTGGCCCCAGTGATGTACTGGGCCGTACGCACTACCCTCTGTAGTGCCTTGCGGTCGGAGGCCGAGCAGTTGCCATACCAGGCAGTGATGCAACCAGTCAGGATGCTCTCGATGGTGCAGCTGTATATCATTTTTTGAGGATCTGAGGACCCATTCCAAATATTTTCAGTCCCCTGAAGGGGAATAGGCTTTGCCGTGCCCTCTTCACGACTGTCTTGGTGTTTTTGGACCATGATAGTTTGTTGGTGTTGTGGACACCAAGGAACTTGAAGCTCTCAACCTGCTCCACTACAGCCCTGTCGATGAGAATGGGGGCGTGCTCAGTCCTCTTTTTTTTCCTGTAGTCCACAATCTTCTCCTTTGTCTTGATCACGTTGAGGGAGAGGTTGTTGTCCTGGCACCACACGACCAGGTCTCTGACCTCCTCCCTATAGGCTGTCTCATCATTGTCTGTGATCAGGAATACCCCTGTTGTGTTGTCGGCAAACTTAATGATGGTGTTGGAGTTGTGCCTGGCCATGCAGTCATGGGTGAACAGGGAGTACAGGAGGGGGACTGAGCACGCACCCCTGAGGGGCCCCCGTGTTGAGGATCAGTGTGGCAGATGTGTTGTTACCTACCCTTACCACTTGGGGGCAGCCCGTCAGGAAGTCCAGGATCCAGTTGCAGAGGGAGGTGATTAGTCCCATGGTCCTTAGCTTAGTGATGAGCTTTGAGGGCACTATGGTGTTGAACGCTGAGCTGTAGTCAATGAATAGCATTCTCACGTAGGTGTTCCTCTTGTCCAGGTGGGAAAGGGCAGTGTGGAGTGCAATAGAGACTGCATCATCTGTGGATCTGTTGGGATGATATGCAAATTGGAGTGGGTCTAGGGTTTCTGGGATAATGGTGTTGATGTGAGCCATGACCAGCCTTTCAAAGCACTTCATGGCTACAGACAGTGCTACGGGTCGGTAGTCATTTAGGCAGGTTACCTTAGTGTTCTTGGGCACAGGGACTATGGTGGTATGCTTGAAACATGTTGATATTACAGACTTAGTCAGGGACAGGTTGAAAATGTCAGTGAAGTCATTGCCAGTTGGTCAGCGCATGCTCGGAGTACATGTCCTGGTAATCCGTCTGGCCCTGTGGCCTTGTTAATGTTGACCTGCTTAAAAAGTCTTACATCGGCTAAGGAGAGCGTGATCACATAGTCATCCAGATCAGCTGATGCTCTCATGCATGCTTCAGTGTTGCTTGCCTGGAAGCGAGCATATAAATTATTTAGCTCCGTCTGGTAGGCTCGTATCACTGGGCAGCTTGCAGCTGTGCTTCCCTTTGTAGTCTGTAATAATTTGCAAGCCCTGCCACATCCGACGAGCATCAGAGCCGGTGTAGTACGATACAATCTTAGTCCTGTATTGACTCTTTGCATGTTTAATGGTTTGTCGGAGGGCATAGCAGGATTTCTTGTAAGCGTCCGGGTTAGAGTCCTGCTCCTTGAAAGAGGCATCTCTACCATTTAGCTCAGTGCGGATGTTGCCTGTAATCCATGGCTTCTGGTTGGGGTATGTACGTACAGTCACTGTGGGGACAACATCATCGATGCACTTATTGATGAAGCTGATGTGACTGATGTGGTGTACTCCTCAATGCTATCTGAAGAATCCCGGAACATATCCCAGTCTGTGCTAGCAAAACAGTCCTGTAGCTTAGCATCTCCGTCATCTGACCACTTATTTATTAACCGAGTCACTGGTGCTTCCTGCATTAGTTTTTACTTATAAGCAGGAATCAGGAGGATAGAGTTATGGTCAGATTTGCGAAATGGAGGGCGAGGAGGGAGCTTTGTACGCGTCTCTGTGTGTGGAGTAAAGGTGGTCTAGAGTTTTTTTTCCTCTGGTTGCACATTTAACATGCTGGTAGAAATTAGGTAGAACGGATTTAAGTTTCCCTGCATTAAAGTCCCCGGCCACTAGGAGCGCTGCCTCTGGATGATCATTTTCCTGTTTGCTTATGGCCTTATACAGCTCATTGAGTGCAATCTTAGTGCCAGCATTGGTTTGTGGTGGTAAATAGACAGCTATGAAAAATATAGATGAAAACTCTCTTGATAGATATTATGGTCTACAGCTTATCATAAGATACTCTACCTCAGGCGAGCAAAACCTTGAGACTTCCATAATATTAGATTTCGTGCACCAGCTGTTGTTTACAAATGTACACAGACCGCCACCCCTTGTCGTACCGGAGTCAGCCGTTCTATACTGCTGATGTAGCGTATATCCCGCCAGCTGTATGTTATCCATGTCGCCGTTCAGCTACGAAACATAAGATATTACAGTGTTTAATGTCCCGTTGGTAGGATATCTGGGATTGGAGGTCATCTATTTTGTTTTCCAATGATTGTACGTTGGCTAATAGGACTGATGGTAGAGGCAGATTACTCGCTCGCCGTCGGATCCTTACAAGGCACCCCGACCTACGTCTGAGCATGCACTGACCAACTGGTGCATGTGACAAATAACATTTGATTTGATTCGATTTGATCTATTTCATATCAATAACCAGGTTTCTATCCAACCGGGCAACAGGAAACAGGAAACAGGAAACAGGAAAGGTCGTTACAATTTCAGAAATGGAGTAAACTCTGATTCACATGATGATATGTTGTGTCGTTTTCCCACTGCATGTAGTTTAGTCTATTAGGGTACGGCTAAAGGCTTTAAGAACTGGTCTTCTACCAGACCACTGTGACGAGCCTGATGCTATTAGGATACGGCTAAAGGCTTTAAGAACTGGTCTTCTACCAGACCACTGTGACGAGCCTGATGCTATTAGGATACGGCTAAAGGCTTTAAGAACTGGTCTTCTACCAGACCACTGTGACGAGCCTGATGCTATTAGGATACGGCTAAAGGCTTTAAGAACTGGTCTTCTACCAGACCACTGTGACGAGCCTGATGCTATTAGGATACGGCTAAAGGCTTTAAGAACTGGTCTTCTACCAGACCACTGTGACGAGCCTGATGCTATTAGGATACGGCTAAAGGCTTTAAGAACTGGTCTTCTACCAGACCACTGTGACGAGCCTGATGCTATTAGGATACGGCTAAAGGCTTTAAGAACTGGTCTTCTACCAGACCACTGTGACGAGCCTGATGCTATTAGGATACGGCTAAAGGCTTTAAGAACTGGTCTTCTACCAGACCACTGTGACGAGCCTGATGCTATTAGGATACGGCTAAAGGCTTTAAGAACTGGTCTTCTACCAGACCACTGTGACGAGCCTGATGCTATTAGGATACAGCTAAAGGCTTTAAGAACTGGTCTTCTACCAGACCACTGTGACGAGCCTGATGCTATTAGGATACGGCTAAAGGCTTTAAGAACTGGTCTTCTACCAGACCACTGTGACGAGCCTGATGCTATTAGGATACGGCTAAAGGCTTTTAAGAACTGGTCTTCTACCAGACCACTGTGACGAGCCTGATGCTATTAGGATACGGCTAAAGGCTTTAAGAACTGGTCTTCTACCAGACCACTGTGACGAGCCTGATGCTATTAGGATACGGCTAAAGGCTTTAAGAACTGGTCTTCTACCAGACCACTGTGACGAGCCTGATGCTATTAGGATACGGCTAAAGGCTTTAAGAACTGGTCTTCTACCAGACCACTGTGACGAGCCTGATGCTATTAGGATACGGCTAAAGGCTTTAAGAACTGGTCTTCTACCAGACCACTGTGACGAGCCTGATGCTATTAGGATACGGCTAAAGGCTTTAAGAACTGGTCTTCTACCAGACCACTGTGACGAGCCTGATGCTATTAGGATACGGCTAAAGGCTTTAAGAACTGGTCTTCTACCAGACCACTGTGACGAGCCTGATGCTATTAGGATACGGCTAAAGGCTTTAAGAACTGGTCTTCTACCAGACCACTGTGACGAGCCTGATGCTATTAGGATACGGCTAAAGGCTTTAAGAACTGGTCTTCTACCAGACCACTGTGACGAGCCTGATGCTATTAGGATACGGCTAAAGGCTTTAAGAACTGGTCTTCTACCAGACCACTGTGACGAGCCTGATGCTATAAGGATACGGCTAAAGGCTTTAAGAACTGGTCTTCTACCAGACCACTGTGACGAGCCTGATGCTATTAGGATACGGCTAAAGGCTTTAAGAACTGGTCTTCTACCAGACCACTGTGACGAGCCTGATGCTATTAGGGATACGGCTAAAGGCTTTAAGAACTGGTCTTCTACCAGACCACTGTGACGAGCCTGATGCTATTAGGATACGGCTAAAGGCTTTTAAGAACTGGTCTTCTACCAGACCACTGTGACGAGCCTGATGCTATTAGGATACGGCTAAAGGCTTTAAGAACTGGTCTTCTACCAGACCACTGTGACGAGCCTGATGCTATTAGGATACGGCTAAAGGCTTTAAGAACTGGTCTTCTACCAGACCACTGTGACGAGCCTGATGCTATTAGGATACGGCTAAAGGCTTTAAGAACTGGTCTTCTACCAGACCACTGTGACGAGCCTGATGCTATTAGGATACGGCTAAAGGCTTTAAGAACTGGTCTTCTACCAGACCACTGTGACGAGCCTGATGCTATTAGGATACGGCTAAAGGCTTTAAGAACTGGTCTTCTACCAGACCACTGTGACGAGCCTGATGCTATTAGGATACGGCTAAAGGCTTTAAGAACTGGTCTTCTACCAGACCACTGTGACGAGCCTGATGCTATTAGGATACGGCTAAAGGCTTTAAGAACTGGTCTTCTACCAGACCACTGTGACGAGCCTGATGCTATTAGGATACGGCTAAAGGCTTTTAAGAACTGGTCTTCTACCAGACCACTGTGACGAGCCTGATGCTATTAGGATACGGCTAAAGGCTTTAAGAACTGGTCTTCTACCAGACCACTGTGACGAGCCTGATGCTATTAGGATACGGCTAAAGGCTTTAAGAACTGGTCTTCTACCAGACCACTGTGACGAGCCTGATGCTATAAGGATACGGCTAAAGGCTTTAAGAACTGGTCTTCTACCAGACCACTGTGACGAGCCTGATGCTCCTTTCCAATAAATATGGAGGGTCTTATACTGGTGACATGATGATCCATACTTGACAAATATAAATATTCTCGCTCTTATCCATCATAATCCCATCATGTAGACTAAACTACCAGCACTGTATCTGCCAGCTGCTGGCTAGAGCGCACCTGCCAAGACCAGGGTGGGCACAGTTGCTATTTAACACAACAGTTGTTGTGACATAACCATCGGTAGCGTTGAAAATATTTTCTTTATGCCGATTTTAGAATATTTGCATGAAAATCTGTTGCCAATTGGATGGAAACCTAGCTAATAAAAATGTTTGGTTTCTCCCTAGGCAACTAGGTAACTATTCAAGTTAAAATAGCTAACATGAAACAGCTAAAGTGAAACAGCTAACATTTTCTACAAAACACAGTTACTGACACTGTTTTGAGACATTGAACAGAGAGGTCAACCAATAGAAACTCACCTGGTCTTTGTCTGGTTTGTCGGAGATGTCGTTCATGCTGCTTGAGGCCAGGTTCCGATGTGTGGTGGCTGGACTGCCTATGAGAGAACAACAGCCTTGAAGGTTAACAACCTACTCTGCTGTTAAACACTGGACTGAACCTCAGGACACACAGTGTACCAGCCTACCCTTCAAATTACTGTTGAAGGCAATACATCTGTGAATGTAAATCTGATGTCCCTGTAGTGATTCAACAGTTTGTTACCTCATTCCTCTTGATAGATAATGGGGTAATGACAGTCAGTTTGATGCAGCCAGCGGAAAATGACCTTTTCTATGTTGTCACTGGGGGAAAATAACTTCTCAAAAGGTAAGGTGTGAACCACAGTCAGACTTGGTGTTAATCTGTGTGGATTTAGTAGACTGAAGTGTGGACTGGGTAGAGTGAATTCACTAAGTTTGGATGACAACTGTCAGAATTGAATTCCAGTCATCTAAGATCTATCATGGAGGACACTCTGTTGCGGCAGATTCCTCATGAAAGAAAATCACTAGTCTATGTGTGATAGGATACAGTGGGGGAAGGGGCCAGCTGGTTGTTTGGCTCAATGAGCCAACAGTAGCTACAGAATTAGAATCAGAACATACTTGGCCAGTCAGTGGTGCTGGAGGTCCACAATACAGTAGCATGACTTACTAAGCCAGTCCATGCTGGTGCTCCGCTGGGTCTGCAGCTCCTCCATTGAGGTACGGACTGTTAGACAAGGCACTGAGTTTTCAAGCGGACTACGGGCTTTAGTGGCAAAGCGCGCAGAACCCAACCCAAAGAAGACAGAAGCAAAGGGAGAAGGAGGAACGGAAGGAAGGAAGGAAGGAAGGAAGAAAGGAAGGAAGGAAGGAAGGAAGGAAGGAAGGAAGGAAGGAAGGAAGGAAGGAAGGAAGGAAGGAAGGAAGGAAGGAAGGAAGGAAGGAAGGAAGGAAGGAAGGAAGGAAGGAAGGAAGGAAGGAAGGAAGGAAGGAAGGAAGGAAGGAAGGAAGGAAGGAAGGAAGGAAGGAAGGAGAAAAAGAGTGGATTAAGCAAGAGCAAGTGTTAGTTAGACAGACAGAAGCAGTGGAATAATAGAGGGTTTGTTAAACAGACAGAATCTGATGAATAAGGGGGAGGGTTAGAAGAGAAGAAGTTAGAACGGGGACTGAAAGGTTAACTGGTGAAGCAGAGGGAAAGATGGTTATATGGAAAGAACAGAGCTTAGGCTTGGACATACTTAGTTACATTGGATCTGTTATGTTAATCCACTATAGTTACATTGGATCTGTTATGTTAATCCACTATAGTTACATTGGATCTGTTATGTTAATCCACTATAGTTACATTGGATCTGTTATGTTAATCCACTATAGTTACATTGGATCTGTTATGTTAATGCACTATAGTTACATTGGATCTGTTATGTTAATCCACTATAGTTACATTGGATCTGTTATGTTAATCCACTATAGTTACATTGGATCTGTTATGTTAATCCACTATAGTTACATTGGATATGTTATGTTAATCCACTATAGTTACATTGGATCTGTTATGTTAATCCACTATAGTTACATTGGATCTGTTATGTTAGACCCGTGATCCAGGTTGGTAAACAGCCTGTATGAGCGTGATCCAGGTTGGTAAAGAGCCTACTTGCACTGGAGACCGTCTTGCCGATGTCAGCTAGCGAGCGCAGGTTGGACTTCTTCGTCTGGTGGCGATGTTTCCGGAGCAACGTGTAAATCACCTTGTCCTTTAGCTCCGCCTTCAGCAGACCGCTCTCTATCTGGCTGTATGTGATCAACTCTGTTAGAGAGAGGGAGGAGCAGAGGGAGATAACAGCCTCAGACCACTGGTAGAACAGCCTCAGACCACTCGTAGAACAGGGTTAGGAGCAGAGGAAGATAACAGCCTCAGACCACTCGTAGAACAGGGTTAGGAGCAGAGGAAGATAACAGCCTCAGACCACTGGTAGAACAGGGTTAGGAGCAGAGGAAGATATCACTATAGCTAACAAGCTAGCAACGAACCATAACACTGTTTAGAAAGTTACTTTACGTTTTCTGGCTTGCTACATTGACATATCCTAAATATAGTTTTTCAACAGATGGATTTATTGGTGTTAAAAGAGAACAAGTATGCTATTAGGAAAACCTGGCTGATTAGGGAAACCTGGCTGATTAGGGAAACCTGGCTGATTAGGAAAACCTGGCTGATTAGGAAAACCTGGCTGATGAGGGAAACCTGGCTGATTAGGAAAACCTGGCTGATGAGGGAAACCTGGCTGATGAGGAAAACCTGGCTGATTAGGAAAACCTGGCTGATGAGGTCAGGTTTTGTATTTACACTTCGTAACATCAAGGACAATGTTCATGACGTCACTGCGACACAGGCCACTGTCAAAATGAGTCTGATTGAAATATGATGTAGTTAGACGAACTGTAAAGCAGCTTTAAAACTATGCCAAGGTAGATATGTTGTCCTAGACTGCTCACTATCAGAAAGAGAGAGACATCTACTTTGACTGTTTGTCCAACAGACTGGAAACAAACATAACAACAGTCAGAAAGGACTGACAACCATCCAACACATTGAGGGTAATATATTCAATACCTGCTGGTGTACCACCGTCCAACACATTGAGGGTAATATATTCAATACCTGCTGGTGTACCACCGTCCAACACATTGAGGGTAATATATTCAATACCTGCTGGTGTACCACCGTCCAACACATTGAGGGTAATATATTCAATACCTGCTGGTGTACCACCGTCCAACACATTGAGGGTAATATATTCAATACCTGCTGGTGTACCACCGTCCAACACATTGAGGGTAATATATTCAATACCTGCTGGTGTACCACCGTCCAACACATTGAGGGTAATATATTCAATACCTGCTGGTGTACCACCGTCCAACACATTGAGGATATTATATTCAATACCTGCCGGTGTACCACCGTCCAACACATTGAGGATATTATATTCAATACCTGCTGGTGTACCACCGTCCAACACATTGAGGATATTATATTCAATATATTTCTTAACTCTATTTTCTTAAAACTGCATTGTTGGTTAAGGGCTTGAAAGTAAGCATTTCATTGTAAGGTTGTATTCGGTGCATGTGACAAATACAATTAGATTTTTATTTGATTTGCTTGATTAGAAATGTATTGTCCTATCTTAGGAGCAAAATGAAAGGCCAGTTCTAAGTCCCTGGTGCTAGATGAGTGTCTTTCCACAGCATCTCCCTACAGCTCAAACAAAGGTATTTTTTTAAAAAAGTGGGTCAGAATCCTGAACAAGGTTGGCGGCCCCAGGCTCTTTCTGATTGCTACTGCCTCTAATGGCCAATCCTTCAGATAGCTGACCTCCTAGCAGGGACCGGCTCCCCTCACACAGCCAAGCACACAGCATTACTGCACATTCATCAACTAAAGTGATATATCTTCCTCTCTATCTCCTCTCTTCTCCTCCTCCTCCCCTCCGTCCAGAGAGACACCGGGCCGATGAGATGGGAGGGAAGAGAGATATGGGGTGAAGGGAAAGGGAGGATCATCATTAAGGAGGAGATTCTAAATGGCATTCCCCCACCCCCCTCCCTCCATCCCTCCAACCACCTCCCTCCATCCCCCACCCCCTCCCTCCATCCCTCCAACCACCTCCCTCCATCCCCCACCCCCTCCCTCCATCCCTCCATCCCCCTCCCTCCATCCCTCCAACAACCTCCCTCATCCCCCCACCCCTCCCTCCATCCCTCCACCCCCCCCCTCCATCCCCCACCCCCTCCCTCCATCCCCCTCCCTCCATCCCTCCAACCCCCTCCCTCCATCCCTCCAACCACCTCCCTCCATCCCCACCCTCCCCCATCCCCCACCCCCCTCCCTCCATCCCCACCCCCCTCTTCCTCCATCCCTCCAACCACCTCCCTCCATCCCCACCCCCTCCTCCATCCTCCCACCCCTCCACCCCCTCCCTCCATCCCCCACCCCCTCCTCCATCCCCCTCCCTCCATCCCTCCAACCACCTCCCTCCATCCCTCCAACCACCTCCCTCCATCCCTCCAACCACCTCCCTCCATCCCCCCACCCCCTCCCCTCCATCCCTCCACCCCCTCCCTCCATCCCCCCACCCCCCTCCCTCCATCCCTCCACCCCCCTCCCTCCATCCCTCCAACCACCTCCTCCATCCCCCACCCCCCTCCCCTCCATCCCTCCACCCCCTCCCTACATCCCTCCATCCCCCCTCCCTCCATCCCCCTCCCTCCAACCCTCTACCTCTCTCTCAATATCACTCTTCCCTGTCCTGACCCTGACTACAGTTCAACACAACACTCCCCAGTGTTCTCAGAGTCTGCCTCTGTATCAGAACAAACTCAACCATTAAAGTCAATTCTTTAATGTGTATATTATACGTGTATATTATATTCAGGCATGTGTTTTGGCCACTTGCTCTTGTACAGTAAATGTATTGGTATTTACGCAAGACGGGCCCTCTAGGAAGTCTTGAAGACAACGTTACTAAGCCTGGTTCCAATGTAACTAGACTGACCCTGTGCTTGTGGCCTCAGGGTTAGTGTTATTACGGGAAGAGGGGGAAGTTCTTTGCTGTGCTGAACGGAAGCACTCAGCGGTGAACCTGCTCTGCTATAGTGGCCAAGCTGAAAGAACAGCACTAAACTGAACTAGATATATCACAAAGAACAGGCCCAGTGAAACCATGTCAATGGACTGCAGCCTCAAGCATCCATAGAAATAGCATTTATAGAACAGACATGGCTATTGAAACCAATTGCACAACTATCAACCTAATATATCATTGCTCACCACATTCAAGTACAACTCCTTTCAGTGTTCTGTAAAGTCCCTATCTGTGGGCCTTTGTAGCACAGTTGGTAGAGCATGAGCCTTGCAATGCCAGGATAGTGGGTTCAATTCCTGGGACCACCCATACATAAACAACATACGTCCCCACTGTATGCACGCATGATATTGGAACTGACCCTGTATATAGTCCCTTTACCCCTATCCAAGATGGCGTAGTAGTGCCGTCCTGTTTTTGTCGTGTGTCTGTAAATAGCCTGTAAATACCCTGTTTTTTTTGTATTTTTCGTACATATTTCCCTATCAGACTTTTCATCCTTCTACAAAATATACTTTCCTGTAACCCGCCTCACTCAATGTGGAACGGATTCTATTATTGACTTACCTTTTATCTAGAATCTCCAGTTGAAACTAGCTAGCCAGCTAACTAGCTACTTGCTATTAGCCACAGTTAGCGGTATTTCACCCAGAACATTGGATTTTTTTTTCTGCGGGATTAATTTAATCACTGGACATTAATCACCGGATATTCGGCCAGTCTGCACAGCGCGTTATCGACCCAGAACATATCAGTTTTCTGCCGGAATCACTGAATCACTGGACCTTTAACTCCGGGTTCATCGCTACCAGCTAGCTGCAACAAAATGGACGCTGTGGTCTGGCTAATCATCCTGAGCTAGGCCCATCTCCGCTATCTACCTCTGTCAACCGGACGGGACCACCTAGTGTTGACACGGAGCCCCCGCCGATCCTACACGACTGGTCTGCCGACGAAATCGTCTGATGTGGTTACGACGTCGACTACGAAGATTCCATCTGCTAGCCCCCGCCCGCTAGCACACGCTAGCCGTGGCCTCTTACTCGCTAGTGCTTTAGCAGCCTCCGAACTATCCTATTGCTGTTCACCGGACCTTATGATAACTCAGCTATACAGCTGATGTCTGCTAGACTGTTCCTTTTACGGTACTACATCCTGTTTATGTTTAGCCTCAGCCCAAACATGGTTAGCTTATTGTTGTTTCGGTTATTTCTAATTGTACTATTTCACTGTAGATCCCCCAGCCCAGCTAAACCTGCCTTAGATAGCTCCTTTGTCCCACCCCCCATACACGCGGAGACCGACTCAATTGATGCCTCCAGTGATGCTATCTCTTTCATTGTTACCCAACGCTTAGGTTTACCTCCACTTTACTCATATCCTTCCATATCCTTGTCTGTACATAATGCCCTGAATCTTTTCTACAACACCCGGAAATCTGCCCCCTTTATTCTATGTACCCAACGCACTAGAAGACCAGTTCTTAAAGCCTTTAGCCGTATCCTTATTCTAGTCCTCCTCTGTTCCTCTGGTGATGTAGAGGCTAACCCAGGCCCTGCAGCCCTCAGTATCACTCCTACTCCCCAGGCGCTATCATTTGCTGACTTCTGTAATCGCAAAAGTCTTGGTTTCTTGCACGTAAATATTAGAAATCTACTTCCTAAGTTTGAGTTATTCACAGCGTTAGCACACTCCGCCAACCCTGATGTTCTAGCAGTGTCTGAATCCTGGCTCAGGAAGGCCACCAAAAATTCTGAAATTTCCATCCCCAACTATAACATTTTCCATCTAGATAGAACTGCCAAAGGGGGTGGAGTTGCAATCTACTGTAGAGATAGCCTGTAGAGCTCTATCATACTATCCAGGTCTGTGCCCAAACAGTTTGAGCTTCTACTTCTAAAAATCCACCTTTCCAGAAATAAGTCTCTCACTGTTGCCGCTTGCTACAGACCCCCTCAGCCCCCAGCTGTGCCCTGACACCATATGTGAATTGATTGACCCCATTTATCCTCAGAGTTCGTACTGCTTGGTGACCTAAATTGGGATATGCTTAATACCGGCCATCCTACAATCCAAACTAGATGCCCTCAACCTCACGCAAATGATCAACGAACCTACCAGGTACAACCCTAAATCTGTAAACATGGGTACCCTCATAGATATCATCCTGACTAACATACCCTCTAAATACACCTCAGCTGTCTTCAACCAGGATCTCAGCGATCACTGCCTTATTGCCTGCGTCCCGTAACGGGTCCGCGGTCAGACGACCACCCCTCATCACTGTCAAACGCTCCCTAAAACACTTTAGCGAGCAGGCCTTCCTAATTGACCTGGCCCAGGTATCCTGGATGGATATAGATCTCATTCCGTCAGTAGAGGATGCCTGGTTGTTCCTTAAAAGTAATTTCCTCTCAATCTTAAATAAACATGCCCCATTCAAAAAATACTAACAGTACTGTGCAGCCGTCTTCATCGACCTGGCCAAGGCTTTCGACTCTGTCAACCACCGCATTCTTATTGGCAGACTAAATAGCCTTGGTTTCTCAAATGACTGCTAACCCTAAATCTTAGCTCATTGGTCACCATAGCAGCACCCACCCGTAGTCTGCGCTCCAGCAGGTATATCTCACTGGTCATTCCCAAAGCCAACACCTCCTTTGGCCGCCATTCCTTCCAGTTCTTCTGCCAATGACTGGAACGAATTGCAAAAATCTCTGAAGCTGGAGACTCTTATCTCCCTCACTAACTTTAAGCATCAGTTATCAGAGCACCTTACCGATCACTGCACCTGTACACTGCCCATCTGAAATTAGCCCACCCAACTACCTTATCCCTATATTGTTATTTATTTTGCTCTTTTGCACCCCAGTATCTCTATTTGCACATAATCTCTTGCACATCTAGCATTCCAGTGTTAATACTATTGTAATTATTTTGCACTATAGCCTATTTATTGCCTTACCTCCATAACTTGCTACATTTGCACACACTGTATATATATTTTCTGTTGTATTTTTGACTTTATGTTTTTTTTCCTCATATGTAACTCTGTGTTGTTTTTATCGCACTGCTTTGCTTTATCTTGGCCAGGTCGCAGTTGTAAATGAGAACCTGTTCTCAACTGGCTTACCTGGTTAAATAAAGGTGAAATAAATAAATAAAAAATAAAAACAAAATGCACGCATGACTGTAAGTCGCTTTGGATAAAAGCATCTGCTAAATGGCATATATTATTATTGTATAGTTTATATGGACTAGAACTGGGCTGGAGTAAGTCACTAAACTGTATACAGACTAGAACTGGGCTGGAGTAAGTCACTAAACTGTATATGGACTAGAACTGGGCTGGAGTAAGTCACTAAACTGTATATGGACTAGAACTGGGCTGGAGTAAGTCACTAAACTGTATATGGACTAGAACTGGGATGGAGTAAGTCACTAAACTGTATACAGAATATAACTGGGCTGGAGTAAGTCACTAAACTGTATATGGACTAGAACTGGGCTGGAGTAAGTCACTAAACTGTATGTGGACTAGAACTGGGCTGGAGTAAGTCACTAAACTGTATACAGACTATAACTGGGCTGGAGTAAGTCACTAAACTGTATACAGACTAGAACTGGGCTGGAGTAAGTCACTAAACTGTATACAGACTATAACTGGGCTGGAGTAAGTCACTAAACTGTATACAGACTAGAACTGGGCTGGAGTAAGTCACTAAACTGTATACAGACTAGAACTGGGCTGGAGTAAGTCACTAAACTGTATATGGACTAGAACTGGGCTGGAGTAAGTCACTAAACTGTATACAGAATATAACTGGGCTGGAGTAAGTCACTAAACTGTATATGGACTAGAACTGGGCTGGAGTAAGTCACTAAACTGTATATGGACTAGAACTGGGCTGGAGTAAGTCACTAAAATGTATATAGACTAGAACTGGGCTGGAGTAAGTCACTAAACTGTATACAGAATATAACTGGGCTGGAGTAAGTCACTAAACTGTATATGGACTAGAACTGGGCAGGAGTAAGTCACTAAACTGTATACAGACTAGAACTTGGCTGGAGTAAGTCACTAAACTGTATTCAGACTAGAACTGGGCTGGAGTAAGTCACTAAACTGTATAAAGACTAGAACTGGGCTGAAGTAAGTCACTAAACTGTATATGGACTATAACTGGGCTGGAGTAAGTCACTAAACTGTATATGGACTAGAACTGGGCTGGAGTAAGTCACTAAACTGTATATGGACTAGAACTGGGCTGGAGTAAGTCACTAAACTGTATATGGACTAGAACTGGGCTGGAGTAAGTCACTAAACTGTATATGGACTAGAACTGGGCTGGAGTAAGTCATTAAACTGTATACAGACTATAACTGGGCTGGAGTAAGTCATTAAACTGTATACAGACTATAACTGGGCTGAAGTAAGTCACTCAACTGTATATGGACTATAACTGGGCTGGAGTAAGTCACTAAACTGTATACAGACTGGAACTGGGCTGGAGTAAGTCACTAAACTGTATATGGACTATAACTGGGCTGGAGTAAGTCACTAAACTGTATATGGACTGGAACTGGGCTGGAGTAAGTCACTAAACTGTATATGGACTAGAACTGGGCTGGAGTAAGTCACTAAACTGTATATGGACTATAACTGGGCTGGAGTAAGTCACTAAACTGTATACAGACTAGAACTGGGCTGAAGTAAGTCACTAAACTGTATATAGACTATAACTGGGCTGGAGTAAGTCACTAAACTGTATATAGACTATAACTGGGCTGGAGTAAGTCACTAAACTGTATACAGACTAGAACTGGGCTGGAGTAAGTCACTAAACTGTATATGGACTATAACTGGGCTGGAGTAAGTCACTAAACTGTATATGGACTAGAACTGGGCTGGAGTAAGTCACTAAACTGTATACAGACTAGAACTGGGCTGGAGTAAGTCACTAAACTGTATACAGACTAGAACTGGGCTGGAGTAAGTCACTAAACTGTATATAGACTAGAACTGGGCTGGAGTAAGTCACTAACCTGTATATAGACTAGAACTGGGCTGGAGTAAGTCACTAAACTGTATACAGACTAGAACTGGGCTGGAGTAAGTCACTAAACTGTATATGGACTAGAACTGGGCTGGAGTAAGTCACTAAACTGTATATGGACTAGAACTGGGCTGGAGTAAGTCAATAAACTGTATATGGACTAGAACTGGGCTGGAGTAAGTCACTAAACTGTATATGGACTAGAACTGGGCTGGAGTAAGTCACTAAACTGTATACAGACTATAACTGGGCTGGAGTAAGTCACTAAACTGTATACAGACTAGAACTGGGCTGGAGTAAGTCACTAAACTGTATACAGACTAGAACTGGGCTGGAGTAAGTCACTAAACTGTATACAGAATAGAACTGGGCTGGAGTAAGTCACTAAACTGTATACAGAATAGAACTGGGCTGGAGTAAGTCACTAAACTGTATACAGACTAGAACTGGGCTGGAGTAAGTCACTAAACTGTATTCAGACTAGAACTGGGCTGGAGTAAGTCACTAAACTGTATTCAGACTAGAACTGGGCTGGAGTAAGTCACTAAACTGTATATGGACTAGAACTGGGCTGGAGTAAGTCACTAAACTGTATACAGACTAGAACTGGGCTGGAGTAAGTCACTAAACTGTATATGGACTAGAACTGGGCTGGAGTAAGTCACTAAACTGTATACAGAATATAACTGGGCTGGAGTAAGTCACTAAACTGTATATGGACTAGAACTGGGCTGGAGTAAGTCACTAAACTGTATATGGACTAGAACTGGGCTGGAGTAAGTCACTAAACTGTATATGGACTAGAACTGGGCTGGAGTAAGTCACTAAACTGTATACAGAATATAACTGGGCTGGAGTAAGTCACTAAACTGTATATGGACTAGAACTGGGCTGGAGTAAGTCACTAAACTGTATATGGACTAGAACTGGGCTGGAGTAAGTCACTAAAATGTATATGGACTAGAACTGGGCTGCAGTAAGTCACTAAACTGTATACAGACTAGAACTTGGCTGGAGTAAGTTACTAAACTGTATTCAGACTAGAAGTGGGCTGGAGTAAGTCACTAAACTGTATAAAGACTAGAACTGGGCTGAAGTAAGTCACTAAACTGTATATGGACTATACCTGGGCTGGAGTAAGTCACTAAACTGTATATGGACTAGAACTGGGCTGGAGTAAGTCACTAAACTGTATATGGACTAGAACTGGGCTGGAGTAAGTCACTAAACTGTATATAGACTAGAACTGGGCTGGAGTAAGTCACTAAACTGTATATGGACTAGAACTGGGCTGGAGTAAGTCACTAAACTGTATACAGACTATAACTGGGCTGGAGTAAGTCATTAAACTGTATACAGACTATAACTGGGCTGAAGTAAGTCACTAAACTGTATATGGACTATAACTGGGCTGGAGTAAGTCACTAAACTGTATACAGACTGGAACTGGGCTGGAATAAGTCACTAAACTGTATATGGACTATAACTGGGCTGGAGTAAGTCACTAAACTGTATATGGACTAGAACTGGGCTGGAGTAAGTCACTAAACTGTATACGGACTAGAACTGGGCTGGAGTAAGTCACTAAACTGTATATGGACTATAACTGGGCTGGAGTAAGTCACTAAACTGTATACAGACTAGAACTGGGCTGAAGTAAGTCACTAAACTGTATATAGACTATAACTGGGCTGGAGTAAGTCACTAAACTGTATATAGACTATAACTGGGCTGGAGTAAGTCACTAAACTGTATACAGACTAGAACTGGGCTGGAGTAAGTCACTAAACTGTATATGGACTATAACTGGGCTGGAGTAAGTCACTAAACTGTATATGGACTAGAACTGGGCTGGAGTAAGTCACTAAACTGTATACAGACTAGAACTGGGCTGGAGTAAGTCACTAAACTGTATACAGACTAGAACTGGGCTGGAGTAAGTCACTAAACTGTATATAGACTAGAACTGGGCTGGAGTAAGTCACTAAACTGTATATAGACTAGAACTGGGCTGGAGTAAGTCACTAACCTGTATATAGACTAGAACTGGGCTGGAGTAAGTCACTAAACTGTATACAGACTAGAACTGGGCTGGAGTAAGTCACTAAACTGTATATGGACTAGAACTGGGCTGGAGTAAGTCAAAAACTGTATATGGACTAGAACTGGGCTGGAGTAAGTCAATAAACTGTATATGGACTAGAACTGGGCTGGAGTAAGTCACTAAACTGTATATGGACTAGAACTGGGCTGGAGTAAGTCACTAAACTGTATACAGACTATAACTGGGCTGGAGTAAGTCACTAAACTGTATACAGACTAGAACTGGGCTGGAGTAAGTCACTAAACTGTATACAGACTAGAACTGGGCTGGAGTAAGTCACTAAACTGTATACAGAATAGAACTGGGCTGGAGTAAGTCACTAAACTGTATACAGAATAGAACTGGGCTGGAGTAAGTCACTAAACTGTATACAGACTAGAACTGGGCTGGAGTAAGTCACTAAACTGTATACAGACTAGAACTGGGCTGGAGTAAGTCACTAAACTGTATATGGACTAGAACTGGGCTGGAGTAAGTCACTAAACTGTATACAGACTAGAACTGGGCTGGAGTAAGTCACTAAACTGTATTCAGACTAGAACTGGGCTGGAGTAAGTCACTAAACTGTATTCAGACTAGAACTGGGCTGGAGTAAGTCACTAAACTGTATATGGACTAGAACTGGGCTGGAGTAAGTCACTAAACTGTATTCAGACTAGAACTGGGCTGGAGTAAGTCACTAAACTGTATTCAGACTAGAACTGGGCTGGAGTAAGTCACTAAACTGTATATGGACTATAACTGGGCTGGAGTAAGTCACTAAACTGTATACAGACTAGAACTGGGCTGGAGTAAGTCACTAAACTGTATTCAGACTAGAACTGGGCTGGAGTAAGTCACTAAACTGTATATGGACTAGAACTGGGCTGGAGTAAGTCACTAAACTGTATATGGACTAGAACTGGGCTGGAGTAAGTCACTAAACTGTATATGGACTAGAACTGGGCTGGAGTAAGTCACTAAACTGTATACAGAATATAACTGGGCTGGAGTAAGTCACTAAACTGTATATGGACTAGAACTGGGCTGGAGTAAGTCACTAAACTGTATATGGACTAGAACTGGGCTGGAGTAAGTCACTAAATGTATATGGACTAGAACTGGGCTGCAGTAAGTCACTAAACTGTATACAGACTAGAACTTGGCTGGAGTAAGTCACTAAACTGTATTCAGACTAGAAGTGGGCTGGAGTAAGTCACTAAACTGTATAAAGACTAGAACTGGGCTGAAGTAAGTCACTAAACTGTATATGGACTATAACTGGGCTGGAGTAAGTCACTAAACTGTATATGGACTAGAACTGGGCTGGAGTAAGTCACTAAACTGTATATGGACTAGAACTGGGCTGGAGTAAGTCACTAAACTGTATATAGACTAGAACTGGGCTGGAGTAAGTCACTAAACTGTATATGGACTAGAACTGGGCTGGAGTAAGTCACTAAACTGTATACAGACTATAACTGGGCTGGAGTAAGTCATTAAACTGTATACAGACTATAACTGGGCTGAAGTAAGTCACTAAACTGTATATGGACTATAACTGGGCTGGAGTAAGTCACTAAACTGTATACAGACTGGAACTGGGCTGGAATAATTCACTAAACTGTATATGGACTATAACTGGGCTGGAGTAAGTCACTAAACTGTATATGGACTAGAACTGGGCTGGAGTAAGTCACTAAACTGTATACGGACTAGAACTGGGCTGGAGTAAGTCACTAAACTGTATACAGACTAGAACTGGGCTGGAGTAAGTCACTAAACTGTATACAGACTAGAACTGGGCTGGAGTAAGTCACTAAACTGTATATGGACTATAACTGGGCTGGAGTAAGTCACTAAACTGTATATGGACTAGAACTGGGCTGGAGTAAGTCACTAAACTGTATACAGACTAGAACTGGGCTGGAGTAAGTCACTAAACTGTATACAGACTAGAACTGGGCTGGAGTAAGTCACTAAACTGTATATAGACTAGAACTGGGCTGGAGTAAGTCACTAACCTGTATACAGACTAGAACTGGGCTGGAGTAAGTCACTAACCTGTATATAGACTAGAACTGGGCTGGAGTAAGTCACTAAACTGTATACAGACTAGAACTGGGCTGGAGTAAGTCACTAAACTGTATATGGACTAGAACTGGGCTGGAGTAAGTCATAAACTGTATATGGACTAGAACTGGCTGGAGTAAGTCAATAAACTGTATATGGACTAGAACTGGGCTGGAGTAAGTCACTAAACTGTATATGGACTAGAACTGGGCTGGAGTAAGTCACTAAACTGTATACAGACTATAACTGGGCTGGAGTAAGTCACTAAACTGTATACAGACTAGAACTGGGCTGGAGTAAGTCACTAAACTGTATACAGACTAGAACTGGGCTGGAGTAAGTCACTAAACTGTATACAGAATAGAACTGGGCTGGAGTAAGTCACTAAACTGTATACAGAATAGAACTGGGCTGGAGTAAGTCACTAAACTGTATACAGACTAGAACTGGGCTGGAGTAAGTCACTAAACTGTATATAGACTAGAACTGGGCTGGAGTAAGTCACTAAACTGTATATGGACTAGAACTGGGCTGGAGTAAGTCACTAAACTGTATACAGACTAGAACTGGGCTGGAGTAAGTCACTAAACTGTATTCAGACTAGAACTGGGCTGGAGTAAGTCACTAAACTGTATTCAGACTAGAACTGGGCTGGAGTAAGTCACTAAACTGTATATGGACTAGAACTGGGCTGGAGTAAGTCACTAAACTGTATACAGACTAGAACTGGGCTGGAGTAAGTCACTAAACTGTATATGGACTAGAACTGGGCTGGAGTAAGTCACTAAACTGTATACAGAATATAACTGGGCTGGAGTAAGTCACTAAACTGTATATGGACTAGAACTGGGCTGGAGTAAGTCACTAAACTGTATATGGACTAGAACTGGGCTGGAGTAAGTCACTAAACTGTATATGGACTAGAACTGGGCTGGAGTAAGTCACTAAACTGTATACAGAATATAACTGGGCTGGAGTAAGTCACTAAACTGTATATGGACTAGAACTGGGCTGGAGTAAGTCACTAAACTGTATATGGACTAGAACTGGGCTGGAGTAAGTCACTAAAACTGTATATGGACTAGAACTGGGCTGCAGTAAGTCACTAAACTGTATACAGACTAGAACTTGGCTGGGAGTAAGTCACTAAACTGTATTCAGACTAGAAGTGGGCTGGAGTAAGTCACTAAACTGTATAAAGACTAGAACTGGGCTGGAGTAAGTCACTAAACTGTATATGGACTAGAACTGGGCTGGAGTAAGTCACTAAACTGTATACAGAATATAACTGGGCTGGAGTAAGTCACTAAACTGTATATGGACTAGAACTGGGCTGGAGTAAGTCACTAAACTGTATATGGACTAGAACTGGGCTGGAGTAAGTCACTAAACTGTATATGGACTAGAACTGGGCTGGAGTAAGTCACTAAACTGTATACAGAATATAACTGGGCTGGAGTAAGTCACTAAACTGTATATGGACTAGAACTGGGCTGGAGTAAGTCACTAAACTGTATATGGACTAGAACTGGGCTGGAGTAAGTCACTAAAACTGTATATGGACTAGAACTGGGCTGGAGTAAGTCACTAAACTGTATACAGACTAGAACTTGGCTGGAGTAAGTTACTAAACTGTATTCAGACTAGAAGTGGGCTGGAGTAAGTCACTAAACTGTATAAAGACTAGAACTGGGCTGGAGTAAGTCACTAAACTGTATATGGACTATAACTGGGCTGGAGTAAGTCACTAAACTGTATATGGACTAGAACTGGGCTGGAGTAAGTCACTAAACTGTATATGGACTAGAACTGGGCTGGAGTAAGTCACTAAACTGTATATAGACTAGAACTGGGCTGGAGTAAGTCACTAAACTGTATATGGACTAGAACTGGGCTGGAGTAAGTCACTAAACTGTATACAGACTATAACTGGGCTGGAGTAAGTCATTAAACTGTATACAGACTATAACTGGGCTGAAGTAAGTCACTAAACTGTATATGGACTATAACTGGGCTGGAGTAAGTCACTAAACTGTATACAGACTGGAACTGGGCTGGAATAAGTCACTAAACTGTATATGGACTATAACTGGGCTGGAGTAAGTCACTAAACTGTATATGGACTAGAACTGGGCTGGAGTAAGTCACTAAACTGTATACGGACTAGAACTGGGCTGGAGTAAGTCACTAAACTGTATATGGACTATAACTGGGCTGGAGTAAGTCACTAAACTGTATACAGACTAGAACTGGGCTGAAGTAAGTCACTAAACTGTATATAGACTATAACTGGGCTGGAGTAAGTCACTAAACTGTATATAGACTATAACTGGGCTGGAGTAAGTCACTAAACTGTATACAGACTAGAACTGGGCTGGAGTAAGTCACTAAACTGTATATGGACTATAACTGGGCTGGAGTAAGTCACTAAACTGTATATGGACTAGAACTGGGCTGGAGTAAGTCACTAAACTGTATACAGACTAGAACTGGGCTGGAGTAAGTCACTAAACTGTATACAGACTAGAACTGGGCTGGAGTAAGTCACTAAACTGTATATAGACTAGAACTGGGCTGGAGTAAGTCACTAACCTGTATATAGACTAGAACTGGGCTGGAGTAAGTCACTAACCTGTATATAGACTAGAACTGGGCTGGAGTAAGTCACTAAACTGTATACAGACTAGAACTGGGCTGGAGTAAGTCACTAAACTGTATATGGACTAGAACTGGGCTGGAGTAAGTCAAAAACTGTATATGGACTAGAACTGGGCTGGAGTAAGTCAATAAACTGTATATGGACTAGAACTGGGCTGGAGTAAGTCACTAAACTGTATATGGACTAGAACTGGGCTGGAGTAAGTCACTAAACTGTATACAGACTATAACTGGGCTGGAGTAAGTCACTAAACTGTATACAGACTAGAACTGGGCTGGAGTAAGTCACTAAACTGTATACAGACTAGAACTGGGCTGGAGTAAGTCACTAAACTGTATACAGACTAGAACTGGGCTGGAGTAAGTCACTAAACTGTATACAGACTAGAACTGGGCTGGAGTAAGTCACTAAACTGTATACAGACTAGAACTGGGCTGGAGTAAGTCACTAAACTGTATATAGACTAGAACTGGGCTGGAGTAAGTCACTAAACTGTATATGGACTAGAACTGGGCTGGAGTAAGTCACTAAACTGTATACAGACTAGAACTGGGCTGGAGTAAGTCACTAAACTGTATTCAGACTAGAACTGGGCTGGAGTAAGTCACTAAACTGTATTCAGACTAGAACTGGGCTGGAGTAAGTCACTAAACTGTATATGGACTAGAACTGGGCTGGAGTAAGTCACTAAACTGTTTTCAGACTAGAACTGGGCTGGAGTAAGTCACTAAACTGTATTCAGACTAGAACTGGGCTGGAGTAAGTCACTAAACTGTATATGGACTATAACTGGGCTGGAGTAAGTCACTAAACTGTATACAGACTAGAACTGGGCTGGAGTAAGTCACTAAACTGTATTCAGACTAGAACTGGGCTGGAGTAAGTCACTAAACTGTATATGGACTAGAACTGGGCTGGAGTAAGTCACTAAACTGTATATGGACTAGAACTGGGCTGGAGTAAGTCACTAAACTGTATATGGACTAGAACTGGGCTGGAGTAAGTCACTAAACTGTATACAGAATATAACTGGGCTGGAGTAAGTCACTAAACTGTATATGGACTAGAACTGGGCTGGAGTAAGTCACTAAACTGTATATAGACTAGAACTGGGCTGGAGTAAGTCACTAAACTGTATATGGACTAGAACTGGGCTGGAGTAAGTCACTAAACTGTATACAGACTAGAACTTGGCTGGAGTAAGTTACTAAACTGTATTCAGACTAGAAGTGGGCTGGAGTAAGTCACTAAACTGTATAAAGACTAGAACTGGGCTGAAGTAAGTCACTAAACTGTATATGGACTATAACTGGGCTGGAGTAAGTCACTAAACTGTATATGGACTAGAACTGGGCTGGAGTAAGTCACTAAACTGTATATGGACTAGAACTGGGCTGGAGTAAGTCACTAAACTGTATATAGACTATAACTGGGCTGGAGTAAGTCACTAAACTGTATATGGACTAGAACTGGGCTGGAGTAAGTCACTAAACTGTATATGGACTAGAACTGGGCTGGAGTAAGTCACTAAACTGTATATAGACTAGAACTGGGCTGGAGTAAGTCACTAAACTGTATATGGACTAGAACTGGGCTGGAGTAAGTCACTAAACTGTATACAGACTAGAACTGGGCTGGAGTAAGTCACTAAACTGTATACAGACTATAACTGGGCTGAAGTAAGTCACTAAACTGTATATGGACTATAACTGGGCTGGAGTAAGTCACTAAACTGTATACAGACTGGAACTGGGCTGGAATAAGTCACTAAACTGTATATGGACTAGAACTGGGCTGGAGTAAGTCACTAAACTGTATATGGACTAGAACTGGGCTGGGAGTAAGTCACTAAACTGTATACGGACTAGAACTGGGCTGGAGTAAGTCACTAAACTGTATATGGACTAGAACTGGGCTGGAGTAAGTCACTAAACTGTATACAGACTAGAACTGGGCTGAAGTAAGTCACTAAACTGTATATAGACTATAACTGGGCTGGAGTAAGTCACTAAACTGTATATAGACTAGAACTGGGCTGGAGTAAGTCACTAAACTGTATACAGACTAGAACTGGGCTGGAGTAAGTCACTAAACTGTATATGGACTAGAACTGGGCTGGAGTAAGTCACTAAACTGTATATGGACTAGAACTGGGCTGGAGTAAGTCACTAAACTGTATACAGACTAGAACTGGGCTGGAGTAAGTCACTAAACTGTATACAGACTAGAACTGGGCTGGAGTAAGTCACTAAACTGTATATAGACTAGAACTGGGCTGGAGTAAGTCACTAAACTGTATATAGACTAGAACTGGGCTGGAGTAAGTCACTAACTGTATATAGACTAGAACTGGGCTGGAGTAAGTCACTAAACTGTATACAGACTAGAACTGGGCTGGAGTAAGTCACTAAACTGTATATGGACTAGAACTGGGCTGGAGTAAGTCACAAAACTGTATATGGACTAGAACTGGGCTGGAGTAAGTCAATAAACTGTATATGGACTAGAACTGGGCTGGAGTAAGTCACTAAACTGTATATGGACTAGAACTGGGCTGGAGTAAGTCACTAAACTGTATACAGACTATAACTGGGCTGGAGTAAGTCACTAAACTGTATACAGACTAGAACTGGGCTGGAGTAAGTCACTAAACTGTATACAGACTAGAACTGGGCTGGAGTAAGTCACTAAACTGTATACAGAATAGAACTGGGCTGGAGTAAGTCACTAAACTGTATACAGAATAGAACTGGGCTGGAGTAAGTCACTAAACTGTATACAGACTAGAACTGGGCTGGAGTAAGTCACTAAACTGTATATAGACTAGAACTGGGCTGGAGTAAGTCACTAAACTGTATATGGACTAGAACTGGGCTGGAGTAAGTCACTAAACTGTATACAGACTAGAACTGGGCTGGAGTAAGTCACTAAACTGTATTCAGACTAGAACTGGGCTGGAGTAAGTCACTAAACTGTATACAGACTAGAACTGGGCTGGAGTAAGTCACTAAACTGTATATGGACTAGAACTGGGCTGGAGTAAGTCACTAAACTGTATTCAGACTAGAACTGGGCTGGAGTAAGTCACTAAACTGTATTCAGACTAGAACTGGGCTGGAGTAAGTCACTAAACTGTATATGGACTAGAACTGGGCTGGAGTAAGTCACTAAACTGTATACAGACTAGAACTGGGCTGGAGTAAGTCACTAAACTGTATTCAGACTAGAACTGGGCTGGAGTAAGTCACTAAACTGTATATGGACTAGAACTGGGCTGGAGTAAGTCACTAAACTGTATACAGACTATAACTGGGCTGGAGTAAGTCACTAAACTGTATATGGACTAGAACTGGGCTGGAGTAAGTCACTAAACTGTATATGGACTAGAACTGGGCTGGAGTAAGTCACTAACTGTATATAGACTAGAACTGGGCTGGAGTAAGTCACTAAACTGTATACAGACTAGAACTGGGCTGGAGTAAGTCACTAAACTGTATATGGACTAGAACTGGGCTGGAGTAAGTCAAAAACTGTATATGGACTAGAACTGGGCTGGAGTAAGTCACTAAACTGTATATGGACTAGAACTGGGCTGGAGTAAGTCACTAAACTGTATATGGACTAGAACTGGGCTGGAGTAAGTCACTAAACTGTATACAGACTATAACTGGGCTGGAGTAAGTCACTAAACTGTATACAGACTAGAACTGGGCTGGAGTAAGTCACTAAACTGTATACAGACTAGAACTGGGCTGGAGTAAGTCACTAAACTGTATACAGAATAGAACTGGGCTGGAGTAAGTCACTAAACTGTATACAGAATAGAACTGGGCTGGAGTAAGTCACTAAACTGTATACAGACTAGAACTGGGCTGGAGTAAGTCACTAAACTGTATATGGACTAGAACTGGGCTGGAGTAAGTCACTAAACTGTATATGGACTAGAACTGGGCTGGAGTAAGTCACTAAACTGTATACAGACTAGAACTGGGCTGGAGTAAGTCACTAAACTGTATCAGACTAGAACTGGGCTGGAGTAAGTCACTAAACTGTATACAGACTAGAACTGGGCTGGAGTAAGTCACTAAACTGTATATGGACTAGAACTGGGCTGGAGTAAGTCACTAAACTGTTACAGACTAGAACTGGGCTGGAGTAAGTCACTAAACTGTATTCAGACTAGAACTGGGCTGGAGTAAGTCACTAAACTGTATATGGACTATAACTGGGCTGGAGTAAGTCACTAAACTGTATACAGACTAGAACTGGGCTGGAGTAAGTCACTAAACTGTATTCAGACTAGAACTGGGCTGGAGTAAGTCACTAAACTGTATATGGACTAGAACTGGGCTGGAGTAAGTCACTAAACTGTATACGGACTAGAACTGGGCTGGAGTAAGTCACTAAACTGTATATGGACTAGAACTGGGCTGGAGTAAGTCACTAAACTGTATACAGAATATAACTGGGCTGGAGTAAGTCACTAAACTGTATATGGACTAGAACTGGGCTGGAGTAAGTCACTAAACTGTATATGGACTAGAACTGGGCTGGAGTAAGTCACTAAAATGTATATAGACTAGAACTGGGCTGGAGTAAGTCACTAAACTGTATACAGACTATAACTGGGCTGGAGTAAGTCACTAAACTGTATTCAGACTAGAAGTGGGCTGGAGTAAGTCACTAAACTGTATAAAGACTAGAACTGGGCTGGAGTAAGTCACTAAACTGTATAAGGACTAGAACTGGGCTGGAGTAAGTCACTAAACTGTATATGGACTAGAACTGGGCTGGAGTAAGTCACTAAACTGTATATGGACTAGAACTGGGCTGGAGTAAGTCACTAAACTGTATATGGACTAGAACTGGGCTGGAGTAAGTCACTAAACTGTATATGGACTAGAACTGGGCTGGAGTAAGTCACTAAACTGTATATGGACTAGAACTGGGCTGGAGTAAGTCACTAAACTGTATATAGACTAGAACTGGGCTGGAGTAAGTCACTAAACTGTATATGGACTAGAACTGGGCTGGAGTAAGTCACTAAACTGTATACAGACTATAACTGGGCTGGAGTAAGTCATTAAACTGTATACAGACTATAACTGGGCTGAAGTAAGTCACTAAACTGTATATGGACTATAACTGGGCTGGAGTAAGTCACTAAACTGTATACAGACTGGAACTGGGCTGGAGTAAGTCACTAAACTGTATATGGACTATAACTGGGCTGGAGTAAGTCACTAAACTGTATATGGACTAGAACTGGGCTGGAGTAAGTCACTAAACTGTATATGGACTAGAACTGGGCTGGAGTAAGTCACTAAACTGTATATGGACTATAACTGGGCTGGAGTAAGTCACTAAACTGTATACAGACTAGAACTGGGCTGAAGTAAGTCACTAAACTGTATATAGACTATAACTGGGCTGGAGTAAGTCACTAAACTGTATATAGACTATAACTGGGCTGGAGTAAGTCACTAAACTGTATACAGACTAGAACTGGGCTGGAGTAAGTCACTAAACTGTATATGGACTATAACTGGGCTGGAGTAAGTCACTAAACTGTATATGGACTAGAACTGGGCTGGAGTAAGTCACTAAACTGTATACAGACTAGAACTGGGCTGGAGTAAGTCACTAAACTGTATACAGACTAGAACTGGGCTGGAGTAAGTCACTAAACTGTATATAGACTAGAACTGGGCTGGAGTAAGTCACTAAACTGTATATAGACTAGAACTGGGCTGGAGTAAGTCACTAACCTGTATATAGACTAGAACTGGGCTGGAGTAAGTCACTAAACTGTATACAGACTAGAACTGGGCTGGAGTAAGTCACTAAACTGTATATGGACTAGAACTGGGCTGGAGTAAGTCAAAAACTGTATATGGACTAGAACTGGGCTGGAGTAAGTCAATAAACTGTATATGGACTAGAACTGGGCTGGAGTAAGTCACTAAACTGTATATGGACTAGAACTGGGCTGGAGTAAGTCACTAAACTGTATACAGACTATAACTGGGCTGGAGTAAGTCACTAAACTGTATACAGACTAGAACTGGGCTGGAGTAAGTCACTAAACTGTATACAGACTAGAACTGGGCTGGAGTAAGTCACTAAACTGTATACGGAATAGAACTGGGCTGGAGTAAGTCACTAAACTGTATACAGACTAGAACTGGGCTGGAGTAAGTCACTAAACTGTATACAGACTAGAACTGGGCTGGAGTAAGTCACTAAACTGTATATAGACTAGAACTGGGCTGGAGTAAGTCACTAAACTGTATATGGACTAGAACTGGGCTGGAGTAAGTCACTAAACTGTATACAGACTAGAACTGGGCTGGAGTAAGTCACTAAACTGTATTCAGACTAGAACTGGGCTGGAGTAAGTCACTAAACTGTATTCAGACTAGAACTGGGCTGGAGTAAGTCACTAAACTGTATATGGACTAGAACTGGGCTGGAGTAAGTCACTAAACTGTATTCAGACTAGAACTGGGCTGGAGTAAGTCACTAAACTGTATTCAGACTAGAACTGGGCTGGAGTAAGTCACTAAACTGTATATGGACTATAACTGGGCTGGAGTAAGTCACTAAACTGTATACAGACTAGAACTGGGCTGGAGTAAGTCACTAAACTGTATTCAGACTAGAACTGGGCTGGAGTAAGTCACTAAACTGTATATGGACTAGAACTGGGCTGGAGTAAGTCACTAAACTGTATACAGACTATAACTGGGCTGGAGTAAGTCACTAAACTGTATATAGACTAGAACTGGGCTGGAGTAAGTCACTAAACTGTATATAGAATAGAACTGGGCTGGAGTAAGTCACTAAACTGTATATGGACTAGAACTGGGCTGGAGTAAGTCACTAAACTGTATACAGACTAGAACTGGGCTGGAGTAAGTCACTAAACTGTATACAGACAATAACTGGGCTGGAGTAAGTCACTAAACTGTATATGGACTAGAACTGGGCTGGAGTAAGTCACTAAACTGTATTCAGACTAGAACTGGGCTGGAGTAAGTCACTAAACTGTATTCAGACTAGAACTGGGCTGGAGTAAGTCACTAAACTGTATATGGACTAGAACTGGGCTGGAGTAAGTCACTAAACTGTATTCAGACTAGAACTGGGCTGGAGTAAGTCACTAAACTGTATTCAGACTAGAACTGGGCTGGAGTAAGTCACTAAACTGTATATGGACTAGAACTGGGCTGGAGTAAGTCACTAAACTGTATTCAGACTAGAACTGGGCTGGAGTAATTCACTAAACTGTATTCAGACTAGAACTGGGCTGGAGTAAGTCACTAAACTGTATACGGACTAGAACTGGGCTGGAGTAAGTCACTAAACTGTATACAGACTATAACTGGGCTGGAGTAGGTCACTAAACTGTATACAGACTAGAACTGGGCTGGAGTAAGTCACTAACCTGTATACAGACTAGAACTGGGCTGGAGTAAGTCACTAACCTGTATACAGACTAGAACTGGGCTGGAGTAAGTCACTAAACTGTATATAGACTAGAACTGGGCTGGAGTAAGTCACTAAACTGTATACAGACTAGAACTGGGCTGGAGTAAGTCACTAAACTGTATACAGACTAGAACTGGGCTGGAGTAAGTCACTAAACTGTATACAGACTAGAACTGGGCTGGAGTAAGTCACTAAACTGTATACAGACTAGAACTGGGCTGGAGTAAGTCACTAAACTGTATATGGACTATAACTGGGCTGGAATAAGTCACTAAACTGTATACAGACTAGAACTGGGCTGGAGTAAGTCACTAAACTGTATACAGACTAGAACTGGGCTGGAGTAAGTCACTAAACTGTATACAGAATATAACTGGGCTGGAGTAAGTCACTAAACTGTATATGGACTAGAACTGGGCTGGAGTAAGTCACTAAACTGTATATGGACTAGAACTGGGCTGGAGTAAGTCACTAAACTGTATACAGACTAGAACTGGGCTGGAGTAAGTCACTAAACTGTATACAGACTAGAACTGGGCTGGAGTAAGTCACTAAACTGTATACAGACTATAACTGGGCTGGAGTAAGTCACTAAACTGTATACAGACTAGAACTGGGCTGGAGTAAGTCACTAAACTGTATACAGACTAGAACTGGGCTGGAGTAAGTCACTAAACTGTATACAGACTAGAACTGGGCTGGAGTAAGTCACTAAACTGTATATGGACTAGAACTGGGCTTGAGTAAGTCACTAAACTGTATACAGAATATAACTGGGCTGGAGTAAGTCACTAAACTGTATATGGTCTAGAACTGGGCTGGAGTAAGTCACTAAACTGTATATGGACTAGAACTGGGCTGGAGTAAGTCACTAAAATGTATATAGACTAGAACTGGGCTGGAGTAAGTCACTAAACTGTATACAGAATATAACTGGGCTGGAGTAAGTCACTAAACTGTATACAGAATAGAACTGGGCTGGAGTAAGTCACTAAACTGTATACAGACTAGAACTGGGCTGGAGTAAGTCACTAAACTGTATATAGACTAGAACTGGGCTGGAGTAAGTCACTAAACTGTATATGGACTAGAACTGGGCTGGAGTAAGTCACTAAACTGTATACAGACTAGAACTGGGCTGGAGTAAGTCACTAAACTGTATTCAGACTAGAACTGGGCTGGAGTAAGTCACTAAACTGTATTCAGACTAGAACTGGGCTGGAGTAAGTCACTAAACTGTATATGGACTAGAACTGGGCTGGAGTAAGTCACTAAACTGTATTCAGACTAGAACTGGGCTGGAGTAAGTCACTAAACTGTATTCAGACTAGAACTGGGCTGGAGTAAGTCACTAAACTGTATATGGACTAGAACTGGGCTGGAGTAAGTCACTAAACTGTATACAGACTAGAACTGGGCTGGAGTAAGTCACTAAACTGTATTCAGACTAGAACTGGGCTGGAGTAAGTCACTAAACTGTATATGGACTAGAACTGGGCTGGAGTAAGTCACTAAACTGTATACAGACTATAACTGGGCTGGAGTAAGTCACTAAACTGTATATAGACTAGAACTGGGCTGGAGTAAGTCACTAAACTGTATATAGAATAGAACTGGGCTGGAGTAAGTCACTAAACTGTATATGGACTAGAACTGGGCTGGAGTAAGTCACTAAACTGTATACAGACTAGAACTGGGCTGGAGTAAGTCACTAAACTGTATACAGACAATAACTGGGCTGGAGTAAGTCACTAAACTGTATATGGACTAGAACTGGGCTGGAGTAAGTCACTAAACTGTATTCAGACTAGAACTGGGCTGGAGTAATTCACTAAACTGTATTCAGACTAGAACTGGGCTGGAGTAAGTCACTAAACTGTATATGGACTATAACTGGGCTGGAGTAAGTCACTAAACTGTATTCAGACTAGAACTGGGCTGGAGTAAGTCACTAAACTGTATTCAGACTAGAACTGGGCTGGAGTAAGTCACTAAACTGTATATAGACTAGAACTGGGCTGGAGTAAGTCACTAAACTGTATTCAGACTAGAACTGGGCTGGAGTAATTCACTAAACTGTATTCAGACTAGAACTGGGCTGGAGTAAGTCACTAAACTGTATATGGACTATAACTGGGCTGGAGTAAGTCACTAAACTGTATACAGACTATAACTGGGCTGGAGTAGGTCACTAAACTGTATACAGACTAGAACTGGGCTGGAGTAAGTCACTAACCTGTATACAGACTAGAACTGGGCTGGAGTAAGTCACTAAACCTGTATATAGACTAGAACTGGGCTGGAGTAAGTCACTAACCTGTATATAGACTAGAACTGGGCTGGAGTAAGTCACTAAACTGTATACAGACTAGAACTGGGCTGGAGTAAGTCACTAAACTGTATACAGACTAGAACTGGGCTGGAGTAAGTCACTAAACTGTATACAGACTAGAACTGGGCTGGAGTAAGTCACTAAACTGTATACAGACTAGAACTGGGCTGGAGTAAGTCACTAAACTGTATATGGACTATAACTGGGCTGGAGTAAGTCACTAAACTGTATACAGACTAGAACTGGGCTGGAGTAAGTCACTAAACTGTATACAGACTAGAACTGGGCTGGAGTAAGTCACTAAACTGTATACAGAATAGAACTGGGCTGGAGTAAGTCACTAAACTGTATATGGACTAGAACTGGGCTGGAGTAAGTCACTAAACTGTATATGGACTAGAACTGGGCTGGAGTAAGTCACTAAACTGTATACAGACTATAACTGGGCTGGAGTAAGTCACAAAACTGTATACAGACTAGAACTGGGCTGGAGTAAGTCACTAAACTGTATACAGACTAGAACTGGGCTGGAGTAAGTCACTAAACTGTATACAGACTAGAACTGGGCTGGAGTAAGTCACTAAACTGTATACAGACTAGAACTGGGCTGGAGTAAGTCACTAAACTGTATACAGACTAGAACTGGGCTGGAGTAAGTCACTAAACTGTATATAGACTAGAACTGGGCTTGAGTAAGTCACTAAACTGTATACAGAATATAACTGGGCTGGAGTAAGTCACTAAACTGTATATGGACTAGAACTGGGCTGGAGTAAGTCACTAAACTGTATACGGACTAGAACTGGGCTGGAGTAAGTCACTAAAATGTATATAGACTAGAACTGGGCTGGAGTAAGTCACTAAACTGTATACAGAATATAACTGGGCTGGAGTAAGTCACTAAACTGTATATGGACTAGAACTGGGCTGGAGTAAGTCACTAAACTGTATACAGACTAGAACTTGGCTGGAGTAAGTCACTAAACTGTATACAGACTAGAACTGGGCTGGAGTAAGAAACTAAACTGTATACAGACTAGAACTGGGCTGAAGTAAGTCACTAAACTGTATATGGACTATAACTGGGCTGGAGTAAGTCACTAAACTGTAATGGACTAGAAACTGGGCTGGAGTA